>NC_136071.1:686190127-686475127 GCF_964261635.1 Lissotriton helveticus | reverse complement strand
CTCTGCAGTCTCTGGAGAATGGAGTAAATGGTGCCCTAGCAGTCTCTTCTGATTGTGTAAAATACACTTCTCTATGGCGTCTAAAGCTCTGCAGTCTCTAGAGAATGTGTTAACTTGTGCAATGGCAGTCTCTTTTGATTGTGCAAAAGACCATGGTGTCTGAAGCTCTGCAGCCTCTGGAGAATGGGGTAAATGGTGTCCTGGCAGTCTCTGCTGCTTGTGTAAAAGACAGTTCCTATGGCTGCTGCTCTCTGCTGTCTCTTAAGAAAGGGTAAATGGTGTCCTAGCAGTCTCTTTTGATTGTGCAAAAGACCATGGTGTCTGAAGCTCTGCAGCATCTTGTGAATGAATGTGTGCCACGGTGTTCTAGCAGTCTCTGCTGATTGTGAAAAAAAGAGTTACTCTGATGTTTTCAGTTCTGCTCTCTCGTGTGAATGAGTTGTGAAGCGATCTCTCCCTCTTGTGAAAAGAGCACTTCCTCTCGCACATGCAGAACTGCACTCTCCTGTAGGTAGGTCGTATTGTGGTCTTTTGCTTCTGTTATGTGTGGTAAGAGACACCTCCCCTCCTGTCTGCCGCTTTGAAGTTACTCCTGTTCAGCTATCTTCCAGTATTTGACAGTCGTCGTCTCTTTTGCTGTTCGCAATACCCCGGTCTCTTGTGCCCAGTGGCCTCCCTGCAGTGACTCCGATTCGATCGCGCTCCAGCAGTCTCTCGCCTGCGGGAGGTGTCGGTCCCTCGTTCTTGCAGTTCCTGGGGTGACTTTCTCCTGCTCCTCTCTGGTCTAACCCCTGCTGTCTCCGCCTGACATGCAAAAGACACTGCCACCTCCTTTTAAACCCCTACAGCCTCCGCCTCGTCACCATGTGCGCTCACATCTCTCCTGCCAGCGCAGCAGTCTCTTGTGAAACACTCGAAGGCCGAGCCCTGTCTCTTCAGCGCCAGAAGCGTGCACTGTCACTTGTGAAGTAACCGACTAACTTTCGTGAGCCTGCAGGGCTGCCAGCTGAGCTCTTATGCCTTGACAGGCCATAAAACTACGATCCGAAAGCCTCAGAGGCAGAGAGGGAGGTAATGAGGAATTATTGGCCGCGCGCCTTACACTTTTACATATCAGAGTCTGCGTAAAGTCCAAACGGGCCGGTTCTATGAAACAACTACGGCCAGGGTAACGAGTAAAGCAAGTGGAACTGATGTGATGTAATTCAAGTAATGAACAAAATATTGTGCTAAAATACAGGGACTTGTCTAGCAGAAGACGAGCGAGCTTGTTCTCGAAACCGCATGACAGATCCATGTGCTGGTGCTGCACTGAAAGCGATCGCTTTTACAAACAAGTCAATGACTGCCCGCTGAAAATCTCTCTCAATATGATACACATTCCCCTTCTCTTCCTCTCGTAGCACTTTCCAAACAGATCATTCTACTCAGACTTCTATGTCCTTTTTGTCACAATATCACTCATTAGCCATCAGATATTCTTCGTGGAACTGTATGCTAGGGTAACAAGCAGAACATAGACGATACCGCGGCCGTCGCACTGACACATGAAAGGAAGCAGAAACCAGTCCTTCTGAAACGAGCAGTGGTGCGCGCCTGTAGCCCCGAACACCCTAAAAACTCGAGAGTGGTGCACGCGCGCCCAGCATCTGTCTTCAATTACCGCGGGCCCTGACAGCCGCGATAATTGAAGAAATATGCCCTTCTGCTGCGCGTGTCCGCACGGAATATGCAATAGGCGGAGCTACTCTACCGCCTATGGCCTATTGCGTGCTCTCTTCCGAAAACACACACACGAGAAGGCCAATCGAAATGCAGCTGGCAAAAAAAAGGACGAAAAATCACGAGCAGCCAGGAATTTGTTGGGTAGCTTTTCGGAGACGCTAACTACAGGACTCTTGGGCTCCGCCCACACTGCTACGCAGTGTGACGTAGGCCCGAGCCCTAAAAAGTAGTGCTTAAAAAAGGAGCAGTATAAGGAAACAAGTGAGGCATCCATGCTGCAAGAAGTACAAACACAAGAAAAGCGTCCTAACAATTGACCTTGTTTGATCAGGTTGACCAGATAGGATTATAACCAATTGAGAATACTACCACAATATATACATTAGAATTCTCAAAGAACCATTTAATACCCCAATATGGACAGTACCAATGGCATCAGACAAACCAAAGATGTTCAACAGAAATGAATTGTCAGAGTCAGACTCTCAGGGCCTTGTCCATGATCTGGAGCATATGGGATGACAAGGGCGGTGACTGATCAAAGTAGGAAATCTGAGGATGCATGTGTGGGGGACAGAAATGGGAGATTAGGTGAAGATCCATGCACGTAGGGGAGGGGAGGGAAGGGAAGGGGAATGCACAGAGTGAAGGGAATGCATGGAAAGGAGGGGAGGGGAATGCACGGAGAGGAGGGGAGGGGAATGCACGGAGAGGAGGGGAGGGGAATGCACGGAGAGAAGGGGGAGGGGAATGCACGGAGAGAAGGGGGGAGGGGAATGCACGGAGAGAAGGGGGTGAGAGGAATGCACAGAGAGAAGGGGAATGCACGAAGAGAAGGGGAGGGCGGGTGGAGGAATGCACGGAGAGAAGGGCAGGGCGGGCGGGAGAATGCATGGAGAGAAGGGGAGGGCGGGGGAATGCACAGAGAGGAGAGTAGGGGAGGGCGGGCTTTGTATGCACGGCAAGAAGGGGAGGACGGGCGTTGTATGCACAGCAAGAAGGGGAGGACGGGTGTTGTATGCACGGCGAGAAGGGGAGGACGGGCAGTGTATGCACGGCGAGAAGGGGAGGACGGGCGGTTTATGCATGGCGAAAAGTATCCAATACAAGAAGGGGAAGGCAGGCAGGTATGCACGGCGGGAAGGGGAGGGCAGGGTGGTGTGTACGGGTATGCACGTGAAAAAGGGAGGGCTGTTACCGGAATTTGGCAAAAGAGTAGGGACTTGGGTTGACGCGCGGGAAAAGAAGATTACACATTTTTATCAACCATATAGTTAGTAAAATAAACAATTTATAGGCGCATGCGTGAAAAGTAACCCACTGATTTATCTAGCAAGTTGCCGCCTTTAAGCACGAACGTCGTTCACCTGTTGGGCTACGAGCTTGAAGTAACATCGCCTCTTCACCTGGCAAAACACTGAAACCCACGAAAATAAACATGACTGCTTAGCACTGCATTTGCGTACCTTCCTCTCCCATCAATCTACTGCAGAGGGGCCACGCGCTGTCGATGAGGATCGCGCGTGGCTCCTCTGCTATCGCCTGCCATGCTCACTCGTTGCCAAGGAACAGTGAGCATGGCCTCTCGAGCAGTGGTGTCGTAATCCATGGAATGACGTAATGTACAATCAGAGTACACACATAAACGTACAGCTGAAGTTTTATAGAAAGAGTGATCAGTGACCGCAAGAGAAATTTGTGAGAGGGAGCGAGTAGTAGCCGATACGGAAAGGCTGGCGAGAGACAGGACAAAGACGGTCACTGACGGAGGGTAGCTAGTTCCTGCGAGAGAAAGGGTGCTTCCAGAGAAACGACGAGCTGTCAATGGGAGGGAGGGGTCAGATGCCGAAAGACAGCGGGGACTTGATGAAAGAAACCCGTGCGCGCAGGGCAGCAAGGGGAGGGGGCCCTGCCGATTCCCTCATAGGGCACGAGCGGCGATAATTATTACCATATGGCGCTGCCCCTCGCAGCACCATATGGTATTAATTATCGCCGCTCGTTTCCGCGAGGCAATCGCCCCACGTGCACGTGTTGCCACTGAAGGCAATAGAACGCGTGCACGAGTTTGCCTAAAAAAGAGAATCGATGGCTTTAGGTCTCTTTCCTAAGCAGCGCATGCGTGCTGCGTAGGCGAGACCTAAAAAATGAATGAGTTTGTCTGTAACACAACTGGGTCTCGTATAAAGTGCTCTGACACCTTCAGGTCTAGTTCCGGCTATATAAAACTCCCCCCAAAAAACCCGATTTTATCTTTTAGGGAAATCAAGCCTGTTTGGAAAAGTTTAGCACATCACATGTATCGCTCATTCATGTGCCAGAAAAAGGTTTGGTGAGGAAGGTTTTAAAAACCAACGGTATTTCTGTACCGGCTTAAGTGCCCATCTGAACTTGCATGGTTATAGACATGCCTAAAATTTGTATGGCAGGAAACTACATCAATAAGCATTCCAATTATTGTGCTTACGGTGACACCACTTTTCTTTCACCACATTGTTAGAATGTGTGACTGCACAAAATGTACTGATGAACTCAAAAGATTGCAGGGTGATTTGCCGAATTTGCTTGTTGTGGGCCTGTCGGGTAGCATTCTGTGGACTAAAAGTGAAAGTCATGATTGAATCTTCTAAAAGTTATGTACTTTTTAATTTTTTTAAATTATTTATATTGTTTACGAGATTGGCTTGAACTGAAATTAAACTGTCAAATAATAAAACTGTCTAAAATTGCTTGACTGTGTCCAGAAAATGTGTATTAAATTCACTGTGTCACAGGATTCTTTACCTTACGCTGCCTTTGCCTCTGTAGCTTCATTTGCTTCTTTGCCTCCTCCTCCTTCCTTTAAACAATTTCAGTGCATGAGCACTGACTTTCGCCTGTTTCTGCTACCATAGGTGTCTCACTCCTTACTTTGCATTCCTCGAAGGAGAGAACTGGCTGGTAGACGCGCACATGTCCACTTATTGCTATGACACAGTGGTATGAATATGTCCACTTCTTTTCCCCTGCGCCACGGGTGTGGACAATGTCTTTGGGCAAATGTCATTCTTTCTGGTGTGGTCCTTAGCTGTGCGCTGGCTTTTGCGGGAAACCGCGTTACATGACGAGCTCAGCTCGTCATGAGCGTACGAGAGGCGTAACT
The DNA here is from genome assembly GCF_964261635.1 of Lissotriton helveticus. NCBI lineage: Eukaryota > Metazoa > Chordata > Amphibia > Caudata > Salamandridae > Lissotriton > Lissotriton helveticus. The sequence continues at coordinate 686,470,260 of NC_136071.1, read as the reverse complement.
CATGACGAGCTGAGCTCGTCATGAGCGTAGAAGGGGTTAATTTCCTGGAAGGGTAGGAGTAAATGTGTTGAGTGAGTGTCACAGACTGGAGTAGAGAAAGAGAAAAATCTGAGGTGGGTGTACTGAGATTTTTCTAAATAGACTGAGTAGTTTTGATCCTGTTTGCAATTGCTCCACACGACGTTGGGCAGTAGTAAGGCTGTGCTGGGGACAGGAGTGTACAGGGGAAAAGTCGGGCGCCTCCCCAGGCAGACTTCAGGACATAGATTATGTTAAATAATCTTTGAGGAAAGTCTAACTGAAGGTCCACTCAGTCACGGTAGCCAAACAGTTTGCTGCATCAAAGGTCTTAAACCACTCGCATGATAATTGTTGCCTTCGAGCCATGGCCATAAGAGAGCTGCTGTTTGCAGATAGCTTTGACTGTGCCACAGACAATTCCTGGCTGCCCTGTACTTGGCTAGCCAATGACTACTCCAGTCGTGGTCTACCTGTAATCCTTATTTATAGAAGAACGCTGCCTACCCATGTTTCTGACAAATGCAGGAGGCTTCTCTTATAGTGTTCTGTTTGGTAACATAGTTCACAACTTTAAGTCTGGAAAAGCTTCGACTCTGGACAAGGTACTCTAGGCTTTTTATCATTCTCAAATCAATAAAGTTAGCACGACTCACTTAGGAAATAATCAACATAATTGAACTGCTAAGTCGGTTTAATGTGAGTCATATGCCTTATAATTGCTTGATATGTGCCCCTGATTGTTCCATCAGTATTTCGAAGCAGCCGGAGAGTGGCACAAGATTATTTTTTTCTTTACATTATTATTAAAGTCAAAATTGTTCAACATACAATAATCACAAAAAGTCAAAATCATAGGTTTTAAGTAAAGATCAACAGAATATGACTTGGAGGAATTACAGTGTTATTCATTATTTGAAATTTACACCCTCCCAGCATCCAATTTATTTCGGGAAGATAAACCTCTAGCTTTGCCAGGGCTAACTCAGAGGCCTAGATCTGTTGGATGAGGGCACGCCATTCAACCGCTTTAGGAGAGTCCGTGGAGACCCAAGACCTTGCAATGCAAAGCTGGGCGCCAACTAACATTACTGTGGTTAAATGCTGTAAGCCACCCTCATACTCGATGCCCAGCATTATCTCCTTGGTGAAAAGTATAACGGGACGGACTAAGCAGTATTACATAAACCTAAGTACCCAATCCCAGAATTCTTGTAAACCAGGACATAACACAGACATATATACAATATTAGCAGCAGATAGATTACATTACAAGCCTTGCTTTGCTAACGATCCAGAGGTGGCTCCGCTACAATACCATCATTGGATCTCAGGAGCAGCTAGTACCCAGAGGACAGGGAAAACTAGCAGAACAGCACCGACTGAACCCTGGTTCTCTGATGAACTAAAGATCTCAAGAAGATTATGTCGCAGCCATGAAAGACGCTGGTGTAAACACTATGATCCTAGAGAAAAGGAACTATATAAGTCAAGACTGGCACATCATAAAGAACTTATAAAAAAAAACAAAACATCTATTTTTCTGAAAAAATTGAAGAAGCAAAAAAATTCTAAGGAGCTATTTGCAACAGTGCTGAAACTCAGCCAAGTGCAAGAGACAAATAATAGCACAATAGATCAAGCTTTTTGTGACACATTGGCCTCCTCCTTCTATAATAAAGTCTCCTCTATCTACAACACTTTTGCTCTGCGACCGGTCATTTCTCGGGGCATTCAAGAGATTACCACATGTATGACCTCAGACCAGCTCACCCGAGTTCCAGAATCACCCAATCCCGTTTTTCAAATTTCACACTCCTTTCTCAAGAACAAACGTCAAAGCTTCTTTTAGCCACCAAATCTGGTTCTCCCCTAGACCCCTGTCCTCCACAAGGAACTCATCTGATAGTGGAATCTGTTGCTTTACCACTCATGGAGGTTCTTAATTCAGCCATTGAAACAGGAACTTTTCCCACTATGTGGAAGAAAACATCAATCCTACCTCTGCTAAAGAAATCCAACCTGGATATAACAGAAGCAAAAAACTACCACCCTATCTCCCATTTGCTCCTTCCAGCAAAGGTATTGGAGAAACATATGAACCAGGAACTAGCGGTTTTTATTGAGAACCACATTCTGGATTCCACTCAATACAGCTGTAGAGCCCAATACAGCATCAAACTGGCCTTGGTCAGTGCAACAGAGGAAGTCAGATGGGCGGTGGATAAAGAAGGATTGGCAGCTCTGATCCTATTGGATCTATCAGCCGCCTTCGATATGGTGGGTCACGGTATTCTAATCCACCGACTTCAGGAAGTAGGAGTTGAAGGCCAAGCTCTAGCACTGTTCAGATCCTTCCTGCTCATCCGCTAACAATTTGTTGAAGTAGGAAGCTTCAAATCTAAATGTTTTAGGCTTCCTTGTGGGATGGCACAGGGCTCATCATTTAGCCCCACCCTTTTCAACATTTATGTTGCCCCCCTGGCGCGTATGATTAAGACCCATGGGTTTGAATTAGTATCATACGCAGATGATACCCAGATCATCGCATCAATTTCAAGTAACAATCCTAAGATAGCTCAACATTTTAAGTAGTGTATGAGTTGTGTCAGTGACTGGATGGCCGAGAATTGTCTCAAATTAAACTCAGATAAAACTGAGGTCCTGCTCTTTGGGAAAGATACAACCTTCTGGTCCCCAGAATGGTGGCCAATAGAGCTGGGGACTCTTTCAACACCAGCCACTAAGGCAAAAAATCTCGGAGTCACTATAGACACCACCCTCTCATTTGGCTGCCATGTAAACACACTTACTGCATCCATCTATTACACTCTAAAAATTTTGAAGAAAATTCTGCCGTTGCAGAAAGCAGTGGTGGCAGCCTTAGTGCTGTCCAAACGAGACTATTTCAATGGATTGCTGGTTTGCGCAAATAAAGCGGTAATAGCAAAACTGCAGGTTCTTCAGAACTCCACCGCCAGATTGCTCTTTGGTCTGTCCAAATATTCATCGGCCAAACAGGCCTTAAACACCCTGCACTGGTTGCCGATTGAGAAGCGAATTAGGTACAAGGCACTGTGTATTGCATTTAAAGCCCCTACAGAACTCTGGTCCTACTTACCTAATCAAACGCTTCCAATGGCATATACCGGCTCGCGCACTCCGTTCGGGCTATTTGAAACTGGTGAAGGTACCATTCTTCCGACTCCAGAGATGGGGTGGCAAACGTTTTTTTAACATCACCACTTGATGATGGAACAAGCTACCTTTTCATTAAAAAAAAATCCAACGATCTTCTGTCCTTCAGAAAGGGACTGAAGACCTTGCTTTACACTCTGTAACTTGGGAAGCACTGGTTGCTACTTCGCGCAGATGCTCTGTGAGCAACCTCCACAAGCGCCTAGACGCCCCGGGTAGTAGTGTGCTCTAAAAATATATAAATAAATAAATAAATACATTTAGGACATTTAGTCTCATCTGAGGTAGAATTAGCTCCCCATTGGGAGATTTTGTCCGGGGTATGATATAGAAAGCAGATTGTTAAATTTGTAGAGTATACTGATTGATCCAGTATCTCTAATGTGCTCTGGATCTCCGAGATTAGAATCTCGGATGCGAGAGACCATTTTCAATTTGTAGCTGACAAATCTGTAGTCCGTAATATCTTGACAGAGACGTTGATACGTTACACTAATAAGAGTGCCACAAGATTCTAAAAACACAAAATGTAGTTCTTTTATCGTCAATGCCCTTTTTAGGGCTCGGGCCTACGTCACACTGCGTAGCAGTGTGGGCGGAGCCCAAGAGTCCTGTAGTTAGCGTCTCCGAAAAGCTACCTAAAAGATTCCTGGCTGCTCGTGATTTTTCGTCCTTCTTTTTGCCAGCTGCATGGCAATTGGGCCTCGCATGCGTGTTTTTTTTAGAAAAGAGCACGCAATAGGCCATAGGCGGTAGAGTAGCTCCGCCTATTGCATATTGTGTGCGGTCACGCGCACGAGAAGGACATATTTCTTCAATTACCATCTGTCAGGGCAGTGTTTCCCAAACTTTTTTGACCTGCGGCTCCCTTGACCTAATTGGCAGTTGGCCGCGGCTCCCCACCATTTTTTTACCGGTGGGGGAAAGTAAGCCGGACCTCGAGAGCACTTCCAGTTGTCTCCCTGAAATGTATTGGGATGCGATGAAAGTTTTATAATCATATTGGTAACAAAATGAAAATATAGAAGTTGTTTAATAAAAGCTTTAATAATGGATTCAGTGAAATATGCTTTATAAAGTGAACCATAATTAGACTGATCGAAGCATTCCTGCCATCACCTTCTGTGAGTATGACACCTCCGAGCAGTCCAGGCATTTTAGCTAAAAGCTCTCGCTAGCCATGAGTTGCGAGAAATACTCAGCATAATAATGTAAAAAAGGCAAACTACAAGCCCAAGAATGCACTACTAAAAAGCTAAAACAAGAGCAGCTATATGTGTGCCTGTTCGGTGCTTTAGGGAAGCTTGCATAGTTGCAGCCTCTGCTGTGTCGGTTTTTGGTCAGTTAATTACACTTTGTGAAAGTTTAAATTATGAAAAAGCCTGCTAAAGCGTCTTCTATTCCCTCATCCTTTTCGTTTGTCCACTTCTTGTTGCTGCCTTTATCTTCAACATTCTTCTACTCCCCTCTCTCTGCCTTTAGGACCTGCTTTCCTTCTCTTCCCCTTTGATTCTTTCACACTTTACTAGACCCCCGTGCATTCCTTCTTCCACCTGCTGCTTGCCCTTGTTTTCTCAGACTGAAAGTATAGTGTCAGTTTTAGTTTCCTGTATTTCCCATCACTCTGCTGCACTCCTCTTCACAGAAATAAAAACATGTGTGGCCCAGTCTGAGTTGATTTGACAGCCTCTCCAATGCCCAGGTTGCTGCAGTCTGAGCTGAACTTGCATATCAGCCCTTCAATGTTTCGTCTGAGGTAAGCTCTAGGCTAGTAGTGTAAGAAATAAGGAAGGGTAGTACCAGTTCCAGAAAATGTGTTATACTTATTTAATTTGGGAGGGCCTCTTATGTTGTCACTAACATGGAGAAATATACCGAGGGACCTGCATGCCTGTCTCTAACATCTTTTCCTCCATCACAGTACCAGGCACTTTGCCCCTAGACAAGATAAGAGCACTTCTATAGACACTCATGCACAACACCAAATGCTTCCCACAGAGAATCACAACAAATACAACACACTGCTAACCACTGTGTAGCGTGCAGCCTGTTTGAAAGTATGCTTTGACACCCCCCATTAGGGAATGAAGGTCTATATATGAATGCTACAATACAACAGTTATAGGAACAGAGGTCCCTAAACATAAGAAAGTTTGTTATATATAGTGCCCATGGACAAAAGAATCATTTCCATCGGGGGTTTCGATGACCAGAACTTTTACATTTTATTTTAAGACAAACATTTCAACAGAGAAAATATATATATAGGAATTACCTCTGCTGAAGTAAATTCAGAGCAGAAGTTAAAAAATGGTAAAACAAGACATTAACAAACATACAGGCAAGAGACAGTGACCAGTAATTATGTACAGCAATCCATGATCATAAACAGGCCAATATATATTCTGTTACATTTTAGTACAAGCACACCTGGTTGAAGATAGGCTCAAAGGCGAAGGAGAATGTGAACATGTAGAGTATCCCATACCATAAAGGAACCAAGGATGAATGTTCAGTTCCTCTATCATAATGCGAGTACAAAATATATCCCTCAGAAAATGCTTTAACCCAAGTTCTGCCATGTTCTGATTAACTAATGGCCGGTGTTAATTTTAAAATCCAGTGGACAATGCAACTACAAAATATATCCGTCAGAAGGCAGGTTCCTCCATGTTCCAATGTCTCAATCACTTTCATTCTCTTTTTTTACACCATTTTCCCCAGAGTCTATCTCTGTTTGAAGCATGCACCCACGTTTCTCCCCACACATTTCTAGAATCTAGCATCTGTATAGCTTTCAAGTAGTCATTTTCCTATTCGGTTTTCATTCTCTTCTTTTTTGTGCACACTTTCATCTCCTCCACTTTCCTATTTCCCCTGCACACAGAAATGATCACTCCACTCACCTGTGAGCAGTGCGTTCTCTTTTCCTTTCTTGCTGTACATATTTTGATAGCTGTATGACCCCGCCATGTGCGATCCCACTATTGACACGCTACCATTATCAAGGAGCGCCGCAGAGAGGCCGAGGATTGAATGTGCCTGTTTTGTGAACACCTTTATAAACTCAAATAAAAATGTCACAGGTCTGTGTTTTCTCCCTTTCATAACTCTTGTTCCTCAGGAAGCTTTACTGCGCCATCAATTTCATTCAAATGTACCTGTTTTCTTAAATTGTTCTGCGAGGAGCGTGTTAATTAAGATGCACTCTTGTTTTCCGACGAGACTGTGGGCCACTGCACATTTTTTTAACGTGTCCCTTTCAAACTCGACTTGTCTAATTAAACCCGTTGATGAGCGTGCAGCGATTCACCCCTCTCCTACTTCGAATTTGTGAAGAGGGTCGTCTGAGGCACGGCAGAACACGGCGGGCAGCAATTACGTTGGACAGTCATGCTGCATATGCGGAGGCTGCGTCTGTGAAAGCAGGTAGGCCCTATGGCGGCATTGCGCTCCTGGGCCAAACCCCGGATTATGCAGGCGGCATTTGCAACTCCCCCGTGAGTGAGTTGGGCTGGCTGGAATAAGCTTCACTTGCTGCATTTAGGTAGGCGTCAAAAGACGCATATTATTTTATTACCCCACATTCTCACAACATGATTATAAACTTGCTCAGCACACGGCCACCGCTATCTTTCTCACATCGTGCGCGGCGCCCCTGGCTACTCCTAACGGCGCACTGGGGCGCCGCGGCGCACACTTTGGGAACCACTGTGTCAGGGGCCGCGGTAATTGAAAACAGATGCTGGGCGCACGCTTTTTTTTTTTTGTAATCCATTTCACGGAGCTCTCCCTGTCGGCGGCTCTTCTCTGTGTGTACGCTTTCCCCATCGCTGGTGTGCTGCGAATGCCCTGGAATTTTTTTTTCTTCTTACTATAGATCGTTTGGTTGCTCTTTTTAGTGCCAAACATTCCTATTTGTAAATTATTGTCCCAACCTGCCCGCGGTTTATGCGATCTGAAATATAATTAAGCCTGCTGCGATTAAGTTGATACTTGGTTTTTTACTAATATATGTCATTCGATTATCTTAAAGCCCCCTAATCTAATGCTACTATTCTTGTGATGTATGGCACAAACTCATTTACCATTGCTTCCTATCTTATAAAATGCAGGGCTTGTAATCGTTTATCACGCTTCTACAGTTTTGGCGGACAATATTGGAAGTTATGGCCCTCCTTCCGAATTCGCGATCCTAGTTGTTTATCTAATACCTATTGCCCCAGTAGTGTAGTTATTTAGTTCTTACTCTGCAAGATATTCTATGTAATACAATTATTCTGGGCAGTACTTTGCTTATGCTTATTTTAAAAGCATCTTTTACTGCGCGCTACTTTTTGTCATGGTGCACTTACTTATTGTATGTCTTATCCGTATTAAGCCAAACGTCCAGCAGCCCGCTCTGTCGATAATCGGCAAAAACGAGTGTGTGTGCCGCGGCTTTTAACAGAGCGGTGTATGAATCCTATGTTCGGCATCTGACGTCATAAAGATGTGAGATTGTAGCTAGCGTACATTAGTCAGTAACACGGATGACGTACTCAGCCTAAAGAATATTGGCGGCCATATTATAATGTGAGTTTCTGCCAAAGGTCATTCCACGGTTTTTAAAAGGAAGAATAGTAACTCCATTGGGCAGACTCCGACATCTTAAAGATGTTACGTTGTAACTAACATACATTAGTCAGAAAAACAACGAGGATGGACTCAAACAAATAGAATATACGGCGTGAGCAAAGGATCAAATGCAAAAGCATAGTCGGAGGTTCTGCTCATCATAGGGTCTCTGGGTTACTACAGCATTTGGCTGTTTCAATGCCTATTAATTGATATAATATGGGATTTACTATAACTGAAGAGTCAGTCATGAGCACATCTTCAGACCGCACCCCACCCCTTCCCCTGTTGTTGAAGGCCCAGCAGGACACGCGGACAACAGCAAAGACTTTTTGGAGACAGGCAGCTCCTGTAGTAGGCTCTGGCACCAGCGAGCTGTGGTCGTCGAAAATCGAAGCATCAAAACACTGAACGTGTGGGCAAGCGTGCTTCAACAGTGCCTAATCATCGGTTCTGGGACCATTCATATCTCCCACTTTCGCATCAGCAGCACAGACGGGAAGCTGGTCTGGTCACACACATTCCACCGGGCAGAGGTCATGGGCACCAGGGCTGGCAAGGGCACATCCGCAGCTCTTTTGTGTACCTCCGCCATAAATACGGGAAGGCTGCGTGGGAGAGAGGCAATGGGGTGGCAGCATGTTGATGGGAAGTTCGGAGTCAAAAACAACTAAAACATAAGAAATCAAAGCGGTCACATCATCAGCGCTTTTTGTTTTTTAAGGTTTTTGTCCTAAAGTAAAACTCTGTATGTATCAAGTACTAGTATAAGGCCACTAGCCCAGTGGATGTATCCGTTCTCAACAGGGCACAGAAGCGTCTGTGTCTTTGCGTCTGTGGTGAAAGATCTAGCCACTGCCTAGTGTGAGTGCAGAGTGAGTGCAGAGTGAGTGCAGAGTGAGTGCGCAGTGCATTGCAGAGTGAGTGCACGAACAGCCATCAGTGCACACATAAATTGTTAACGCATCCACAATAAACTATTGTAGCAATCGCAGTATGGCACACTTTACTTTTAAACATATTCATCTAAACCGCAGCATGCCACCATTGATACAATTTCAATACAACCCACATATTTCTAAAACACACCACATGCATACACTCCATAACACATGGATAAAAGACATTGCCATTTACAATGCCATTACCTCTAACTCCAATAAATCCGAGACCTATTGCATTTTTAATGCTTGTTTATTTTCCATGCTCCGTTGTTCTTTCTTCCTCTCTACTTTGCAGCTCTTTTAATCCATCATTGAGCAACCAGCGCACTAGAAGAGCAGACAACTTGACATTTCCTAATATTTAAATTTTTGTATACTTTTTGTCTTTAACCCGTTGCATATGTGCGTCGGCCAACGGCCGTCGCAAGCACTACCTCCGTAGTGCTGCGCATGTCCCTTGGCCGATGCGGCCCCGCCCGTGCCCCGAAACGTCTGCACCGTGGCGAATTCTGCGCCGAGCTAAAGGGGTTAAATCTTTAGCGTGATAGGACCACCCTTAAAGTTTTTTGACAAACTATCAAAAGTAAAGAAAATCTTGAGCAAAAGACTAATTTTATGTTGCAGGTGGGTAGGAGGGGAAAGGGTGTCGAGTTGTTGCCACTACCGTAGCAATAATAGAGTAAAGTGGGGGGGGGGAGAATGACAGAATTGATTGTGCAGGTTCACAGTGTATGTGTTATTCCATCAGCACATAGCAGAAAATCGCAGGGTAGAAGAGGAATTAGCCCCTCCTGAAGATGGTTTAAAAAAAAGAACAAAGGAGAGACAAGGAGGACAACCGTGTGGTGAGAAATGTAAACACACGCTGAAAAGACATTACTGGGCAGGTCCATATTTTAATATTTGCACTGTGCACCAGTTCTGGGAAGTGCAGAGGTGTTCATAATTGTCAATCAAAAAAGCTGTATGTTTTTTATTTTCATAGTCTTTATTTTCTCTCTCCATAATTCGACTGATGTGACCCTCATATTTTGCAGCCTGCATTAATTGCTAGTCTGACTATTTTCTATTGAAGTTTTGTAGTACGTTTAGGGTGATCTAGGACCTGGTCAGACTGCGTAAATTAGAAAGGGCGAATAAAGGCAAATCAAAAAGGTAATAAAATACTTGGAAATATACTTTTGGTTTAAATAACATGATTGTTTACAGATGTTGTCATGAGTTATTAAGCAAATGCACTTGCTTTTGTATTCTTATTAATATGTAATATATATCAGCACGAAGGTTGTTTAAGTATGGTATTTAATCTGACGTAGAGGCATTTGAATTTGAAGAATATGTAGTAAACGCATAGTGGGCTAACTAGATACAAAAATGTTTCTCAATAATTTGCTGAAATTGGAGATCCAGCTATATAAGCCAGCGAAATGTAATTGATATATTTTCGAATGTATGTAGTGCACAAAGCAAGAAGGATTCAAGCAGAGGCCTCGTTCATATTCTGAAGCACACAGAGGCTGCAACATTGAGAAGAGATCAAAAGCCACATATGAGATAATGTCAACTGATTTCCAAAGTAGCAGTTGGAAAATAAGTTATCAAGGAGATACATTCTGCAACTTAGCTGATCCAGTTGCCATCTGTTTCGAGTTATTTAAAACCTCTATTGATTTGTAATTTGGTCCAACTGCCCTGTTTCGACTTCAATAAACATGTTGTTGATTTCTGAGGTCTAATATTTATTTTGTGTTTTTTTGTTATTGGAGGTTTAGTTTCTGACTGATTGTTAATATATCCTTAGCTGTATTTTTGAAAAAGAATTACGCTTCTACCCCAAATCCAATGGCTCAGCCTGTGGTTTACAGATTCCAAATTCTTTGTTAAAGTTTTAGCCGAAAGATTACTATGAATTTGAGCTTATGCTTGATGACCAATGAGGCTTAAAATATGGTAGATATTTGGACAAACAATCTAGGACCACCAGATCGATCAAGCAGCAACTAGTGCCATTCCTCTTGGGAAAACACACAAGATGATGGACGGAATGGTGCACAATGGCAACACATTCACCCCCAGTCACAGATCTGGGTTCAATCCAACGTTATTTTGCTCACCAAGCCACCCCAGTTCAGACATGGCCATATGCAAATCAGTCTTGACCCTGTGCCTCATGTGACCTTGACCCCAGCCCGAACTGCCAAGCCATGTCTTCCCTGGACCGGAATCAAGCATCCTAGGACCGATTTCTGGCTATCTGCCGTCTTCATTCCTCTTGGGGTCACCATGATTTATGCCAAAGACCTTAGATCTCCATAATTGGACTTATCTGTGGGGGATTGGCTAATTTCAGGGTTGAGGATACATTCATTAATATAATTAAAGCCCTATAGAATTCCCTAGGTTACTGTAATTACTAATGAGCAGCTTGACTCTATGTTTCATGTTCAGAAGGGGCCATTCACTAGGGGCGATGCAGTGCTCTTAATTTTCTCCTAGTTTGGAACCAATTGCCAACCATTTGGGAGTTTCCTGTCAATTGACTGGAATTGAATACATTATTGCAAGAATAGCATTTTCTTTCTGTATGCTGATGAACGATTGGTTGGTGCTAAAAATCCTAGGGTAGCAAATATATTGCGTCTGGGTGCAGAATAGATGAAGAGGCACATAGGGCTAGGGCCTAGAAGACTGTTTAAGTGTATCCCCAGCATGCATGCCAGATATGCTATACCTAGGGATTAATATGATTTTGAGATCTTGATAGTTGGTGCAAGTTTAACTGCAACAGTCACGTATAAGGTGCAGTGTCTTACAGATCTGCATTTCCAATCTGTGGTAGAGCAAACATATTAAGTCTAAATGACCACTCTTCCAAAAATAATATTTACATTTGTGAGGCTTTTTCTACGTTTTTGGGCAGTATAGGCTTACTTGGCAGTACATTTGCCACACGTTTTCCAATCCCGCAAATGCTATGAGACTCCATTTTGAAAGCCTAAATTCTCCCTTTTGTTAACTTAAATCTACAAGGATGATATGCATTGAGAAGACACTGAATATTCCAAGAGGTGGGTGTAGGTCTGGAACTCGGATGTAATATGGCTTAATAATTTATACTCCGTGAACTGACTGTCCAGCAAGAGCCATCATGGAAAAATAGCAAGTTTTTATGCAAGAATGCTACGGCATTTAAAATAATGAACATCTTAATAAAACAGGATTTGCAATCCTTATCTGGATTCAAGCTGCTAGCCTATACATTTGTTTTTTAGGGCTCTGGTAGTAAGGTCCCTTAAGTAAATTAACGTTGGGGTTATCCAGTTGACTATAGATCAAGAGTCCTTGGGAATCTCTGGAAATCTTCTGGTCTCGTTAGGTCGAGTATTCAAGACCTCTTGTATTTACTTAAGTATATACTTCTCTTGTGGGCTTAAAGCTGTGTCTCTGCTTTTTATTTGTTTGTTTCAGAGCCCTTCAAAAATCCTTGCTTACTAGTGATCAGTCCTTCCTCTTTGTCCTTCCTTTTGGCCTTTCATTTACTCCCGCAGAGCAGGGTGCAAGTACTGTATCTTTATGCTTTGGTTATTTATCTGTTGTTTAGGGTACAGTTTTTTTTCCATTTGTTTCCTTCTCGTGTTAATATTTGCCTGTGTTCAGCTTCGGCACCCTAGCTGCTTGCATTTTAATGCAGGCATTCGATCCTCCCAGCTCCTGCATGTCGCAGGCTTTACGGCTGTCACGCTTTATCTTTCAGCATGGTGTTTCCTGGCCAGACTTCAGTACCAGAGCTCGTTTTAACCATTTAGACCCCACCACAGAGCCATCCCGAGCAGACTGCAACCAACACCAACACATAGTACCTTGTGGGAACTGAAACTGTGCCTGTAAGACTGCAACTTTCTCTATAGTCTAGGGCTGTGTTCACACAATGGTTACGATATCCTGAAAACCCTACCCCTCAGGTGCACCGAAATGCTCCACTTCCTACGGAAACATGGCATAAGCAGCCACTCTGTATGAGCGGCATTGTTTACTGGCACACATGTGTAGCAGGCTTCTTTAAGTTGCAGGACTTCCCTTCCCTTCCCTACCTAAATAGATTAAGCTTAGCTCTTACATCTAGGCTTCCTTCCTACTGTACTTCGTCCCTCCCAATCCAGAGCGGTGCACACTTTAAGTCCGCCGCACTATCAGCATGGTGTGCTCTAGCCAGACTTTGGTACCAGAGCACCCTTTAACCCTCTACACCCCAGCACAGAGCCATCCAGAGCAGATGGCAAATAACATCAACACACAGTCCCTACGGTAACACAGACTGCCGGTAAGACTGCAACCTGTTCTGTGGTCTAGGGCTATGTTCACACAATGGTTACAATATATTGAAAACCCTATTTCTGCATCTGAAGCTCTGAATGCTCCTGGAGTACGGCTTGCACCCTGAGCCAAGAGCAACTCTTTCTGCATCTGAAGCTTTAGTTGCTCCCTCAGGACCGCTTGCACACTGAGCTACGACAGCCCTCTGCATTGTCTTTGATTCACATTTTCCCCTATCTTCTCTCCATTGCCACTTCTTCCCGGCTCTCCTTTCCCCCATTTCTCTCTCCATCTCACTGACTTGGCATTCGATCTGCCTCTCTCTTTCTACACCAGGCCTTCCATCCACGCTTGCTTCCTCCCACCTTCTTCACCCATTTACAACGTCCCACCCTTCCAGGTCTCTTTCTCTTACATATTTCAACCTTTTATACGTCTCCCTCCTTCCTGCTCACCTTTTTCCTCCATACACTGGTGCTTTCTCCTATCTTCATGTCCCCTTTATATTCCCCTCCTTCTAACACATCCTCCTCCCAGTTCTTGCACCCCAACTCCTCCATTGCTGTTATAGCGAGAGCCGCAGCATGACTCAGCTCACCACTCCCCACCATAACCACCTCTGCCTTCCCTTGTTACCAGAACAAGAATTTGTTTCACTGAGTACAGCCAGCATTTGACAACCCAAATCTCTCCCACAGCTCTTTCAATCCCCCTTCCCTCCACTGCCCCACAAAAAGAATTCAAGTCACCCCATGTTACGCTCACAACCATAACTAACAAATATCTCTAAGCATCTCCACCAACACCTCCTTTGACTGCATGACTCAATGTGTAGTAATTGTATAGCAATTCAATTCCTAGCGGCATAGCACCCAGGATAATGTGCTGCATGGCTAAACACTTATGGTCCTAAAGGCAAGACCTATTGGCTATGCCAATGCTTGTTTTATCAAAGCATAGTGCTTCTCGGAGACAAAAGGTAACCATACAGAAAGTTACAAATGTATTACGTATGCTATCGTGTGCCTGTGCTTTGCCATTTTTTTCCCCAGCTGCTCTTGTTTGATATAAAGCCATTTTAATAAGCTTGAGCTCAGGTGGCTAAGACTATGCTAAGTTGTAACAGCCCATACACTCATCGTTCAGAAGCTGACTAGGATGAACAGTTCACAATAATGATAGTCATTTTAAAAAGAAAGGTGTAAATATTACTCCATTCAGTGCACTCAGTGGAGAAGTGTGGCTCAATGGTTAGAGTGGCAGACCCTGATGCAGAGGTCTAGCCCGGGACCAGGGTTCAATTTCCCGCCTCGGCGGGTCTTGGGCTCAAAATTCCACGGACCTGATCATTCTCGCCTCGGTGCCTATTCCAATCATGGAGTCCCACTCTGCAACTCTGGGCAATAGCTTGCTTAATCTCCACAACGGCCCCCACAACGCTAAGGATGCCTGGCCTCCACCTTGGGGGTGCCCAGGAGTGGACACCTCACAGGGAAAGCCAGGATGGGTTCCACAGCTGTATTCGTACAAGCGCCTTGAGACCCTTGCGGGTGAGTAGTGCGCTATACAAGTAGCCATTTTCATTTACTCTGAAGAATGGAAGGCTGAGTAGACCTTACTGGAACTTGTGGCCTACATAGTATTGCTAGTTTCATCAGTGAATGTTCAGTTCGTTGAGGACTTGTGTGTGAGAGCAATATTTGCATTTCCAGCTGGACTAATAGGAGCAGTTTGAGACCATGCTTGTTGCATCAGGACAAATACTGCGTCCGTCACACAGTGGCATTGTGAACCCCCTGTTTAGCAGGTAAAGTGGGGGGTTGCCACAGGACCTGATGGCCAGGTAAACCGACTCACTGAAACGTTTATCGTTTCTGTTAGAAGTGGAGGTCTCCGGTTGACAGGCTTGTACCCATGTCCAAGTAGGGACCCTTTCTTCTAGTCAGGATAAGTGAGTCGCACTTCTAAAATAACCCTTGCTCACCCACTCAGTAGCTTGACACGAGCAGTCAGGCTTATCTCAGAGGCAATGTGTAAAGCATTTTCACTGTATTACTGTGTGTTCTGTGAAAACACTACAAAAGGACACCATACCAATTTTAGAAAAATAGCCAATATTTATCTGTGCAAAGCAAGACCAAAGGGATCAAAATTCAACATACAGTAATAAAGATAGGAATTTGGCAAGGTTAAACTTAAAAAAGAGTTCCTTGAGATCCATGGTTCCACCCGGGGCTATGTCGGTGTCGTGAACAAACAAATTTAACAGGGCAGGCCAACCACGAAGTTGCGGGCCAGCTACTATGTCAGGAAGACCTGCAAACAGTACCTTGGAAATGCATGGCATCATGGGTCTTGTGATGAGCTCCGAAGGTGTCTGTTTCGGACATCAGTACAGGACTTGTCGGGCCCTTAAAGTCACAGTTGTTGCAGATCGAACTCCGTGAGGTTGAAGTTAGGAATGCTGGCATCAGGGCTATGGCGCAAAGTGGAGCAAAGCAGTGCCCTCCGGTCACGGTGCAGTCAACGGCTCGGTGACTGCATCCAGCTGCCTTGGTGAGACCAGGGCTGTGGGGCAGTGCTTGTTGCGGTGCTGACAGGGCATGCTGCAAGCAATGTCATCGTGGTTGCTGTAGTGCTGTTGTCGGTAGATTAAAGGCTGTGATGCGAAGCGGGGAAATGCTGTGCGCGGGACCCACAGGTCACGGTGCATGCAGCGGCATTGGTTGACAATCTGGAGTCTATGGTGCTGGCGTCGGTGGACCAAGGCTGCGGTGTGAGGCAGGGTAGTGCTTGGTATACCTTACTAATGATGCCCCCAGACTACGGTGCAGGCAGCAGCGTCTTTATTGAAACCAGGGCAGCGATGTGAAGTGTGGCGTGGCGTGCTATGCCCACAGGTCACGATGCGAGCAGAGGCTCTGTGACGACTGCGTTGATGAGATCAGGGTTGCGGTGCAAAGTACAGCTGTGCTCGTTGCGGTGCCAACAGGTCGCCTGGCCGGCAGTGGCGTCGTTGACAGCATTGGGTTGCTTTTTCCCCTCTGTGACAGCTGAAACCCACAGTTCCATGTGCAGGTACCCAGAAGATGGTGAAGGACTTGGTGTGCCTGAGACTTCCTACAGGAGTCGAGCTCTAGGTCAAACCCTTGAGGAAACTATAACAGCAGGATTTTAAAAATGTCAGTTCAGTCCAGTCCTTTTACTCCCCAAGACAGATGCAGCAACTGCAGGCCAACCCAACAAAGCAGCAAACAGCACAAGGGGTAGTACTCCTTCTGGGAGCTTGTCCAGCTCTTCTTCTCGACAGTGTCCTTTAGTCTCAAAGTGTTCTGATATTCTGAGGTTTTAGGTCTAATACTTCTACCTATTCTTCACTTTGAAGTCTCTGTTAAGAAAGTTTCTCTGGCTCCGCAAAAACCAGTTCTTTCCTCCATGGTTCACCCACACTACAGAGGGTGGAGAACGCATTGCGCAGGGCAGTCACAGCCTATTCAGGTGCTAGTGACCACTCCTCCCACACTCTAGCATCGGTTGGCTCATCAGCATATGCAGGTACACCTCAGCTCCCTATGTGAGATTGTTTTCAGTGAATGCACAAGCCCATGGCAATCGAAAACCAGACTTTGATTCCACAGGCTGGCAGAGGCACAGGATGGTTAAGCAGGATAATGCCCACTTTCTAAAAGTGGTATTTTCAAACATGCAATTAAAAAACCATCTTCGCTAAGAAATGTATTTTTAGATTGTGAATTCAGAGATCCCAATCTCCAACTTTCTATCATCTTCCTATGGGAATCTTTACTTGAAAGATGTTTCAAGACATACCCCATTTTAACCTATGAAAGAGATAACGTGCATTTTGTGTTTCATTATTGAAGAGTTATTTCATTATTTGGACATGTAAAATAAAAACTCCACTACATGTCCTTCCTTTTAAATACACTGCACCCTGCCCATGGGGCTGCCTTGGGCCCACCTTAGGGGTGACTTATATGTTTTAAAAAAGTGATGGGTTATACCTGCCAAGTGGTTGCCCTTTCCAGGTCGACATGGCAGTTAAAACATGTGCACACAGACACTACAGTGGCAGGTCTGAGTCATATATTTTGAAAGGCTACTTATGTTGGTGGCACAATCAGTACTGCAGGCTCACTAGTACATGCAAAAAAGATAGCATTTGATTTACAGGCCCAGGGCGCACACAGTGCATTTTACTAGTGGTTTACCAGTAAATCAGATATGCCAGTCATGGAACACCATTTACATTCGGAGCGCTTGTACTTTAGCACTGGATAGCAGTGAAAAAGTGCGCAGACACACTAAACCAGGAAAACGTAGTCCAGTATGCCATCAAAAACAGGAGGCCCTAATGCAAAAAGACAAGGAAAACCCACTCCAAAAGGTGCCAGGTCTTAACAGTTTCATTTTTGATTCTGCAGAAAAAATCTCATAAAAGAGTTTTAAGGAAATACCAAGTCTGGAGAGACTAGGGTCAACGGCTGCTAAGAGACCCAACCAATTTCATTTAAGGAGAGAGAGAAAGTAATAAGAAAACATCGAAAATGGAAAGGCAGAAAACAAAATGAAAAGGGAGTGAAAGGTAGACTGAAAAATAAGATGAGAAAAAAAAGATTCGAGATACAAAGTGGGTGACTGCTTCTACTCCTGGAAGTGCCCAGAAGTCCAGTCACTGGCACTTTACCCTGCATCTGGGGCTGATAAATAGCAGTGATTGCTGCAAGGCAGTATTTGGGGAAGATGTTGAAAGCAGTATGCTCGTTTATACCGAACTCTCTGGCTTATGTGGATGTTCTTATGTTCTCCGAGAACCAGCATGTGCACATCTTTTCGTCACAGATATAATGGCACATAACTCACCTGCATATGGAACACTGAAACCTTTAAGACTAATTATAATCGGGGCTACTGGAATTATGTGGTATGGGAAGACTAAACAATGCAGCAGGGTTGACTAAAATGTGTCAAAAAAAGATAAATTATGTGGCGTAAGGAGCATTATGTGAAAGTATTATATCACTATTTGTCATTTTTAGGTCTCGCCTCTCAATGCGCATTGAGCGGAGCGAGACTATAGGGGCTTAAACAAGGTTTAACTACACTGGCGATTTGATGGTGTGCCCGTGCGCCTGCGCATTGACCTAAAATGCGCGTGCACATCATCAAATCGCCATCTGTTCCCCAGCAGCTCTTCCCGCTCCGCCCCACAAGCTTCCCCCACCGTGTCTCTCCCTCATCGCCGCTCTCCCCGCTCCGCCCCCTGCTGCGGCCGTGTCGTATTTCTCCTCCCCCCTCCCCACAGCAATGCCCTCCGTCTTGTCTCATTTGTAGCCCTTTGCCTGCGTGTTAACATTTCACACGATTGGTATTTTATGCTCAACCGACACATGATCTTCAAAATGCCTCTTCAAAAACTTTTGTTAATCTGCATCAACTCATCAGATCAATGCGGTTTGCATCACAGAGCACTATACTTACAATTTTGGGAACTCCTTGCACAACCCTTCGTTTCCAATGAATGATGGCCGCACCATATGCCAACAGTCCCTGCGGCCTCATAATATGGGTTATAATTATTGTGTCTTAGTACGCTCTTACGATTAACCCACTCCGTCCCTTTAAAAACGTTTCTACCAAAGACAGCTAGGCGGGCACTCACTCGCGTGACGAAGTTGGAAGGTCCCCTTTTTTTCACTCTAAAGCTCACACGGAAGTGATGAGCCTTCACCAGATGTACTAACACGGTCGCCATTGCCCGGAGCTCGCCCTGAAGTTAAGCACAAGCCTTTTCTGTCAACTTCGCCACTACAAGCCGGAGATGCACCCCTCGCATTTTTGTCACGCAGTAACACTTGAATTAGCACTGTACCTGCAACTTCGCTGGGGCTCCTTGTATCACTAGCTGCATCTCCGCCACGCAAGTATGTCAGCACTAATCTGCCACAATTTACCGGTACGGTACCATTGCTCAAAAGTCCAGGCTGCCCTTGACCTGAAGGCTTTTACGATGCCGCACAACTAATGGACTACGTTTACTCACGGGCCCACGTTCACACAACTCTACAGAGGCGATTATTCCCAACGCGCTTTCGCATCTCATTTACACACTGTCTCTCTCCCGGGAGCACACTGAAACAATTCTCCAGCGTTAAAAGCTACAATTGTTCATTTTTATAAAAATCATTTGATACTTCATGAATGAATTTTTGAAACTGCTCTTTTTAGGTCTCGTCCTTTACCATTCCGAAGGAATGGGAAATGGCGAGAATTCAAGTGCTCGAACTGATTGTCAAACCACCGCATTTTTTCGTGGCGTTTTCTTCAAGTGCACGTGGCCACAGGCACGCGCTTTTGGCCCATACACTTTCATGGCCATCTGTTCCTCAATGTCCCTCCCACCCTTCGTTTGATCTTGCCGCGAAATGGCCCTCCCCCAGCACAGAGCGTGCATCGCGGCCGCACAGCACATCAAAGGGCTTCTCCCAGCGTGTGCTGTGCGGCTTCTCCTCCCCTAATTATGTGGCCGGCCGTACTTGTGTTTCCCGGCCGCTCTTGTATTTAATTAGCAGCAGCAGCATTTCTCCTGCGCCAGGCCACATCAAAGGCTCTGGGCCACTTTCACCCACACAGCAACACTTACAGACACACAACGCCACTCACACCCACGCAAGCCCACTATCATCCACGCAATGCCACTCACACGCGCAATGCCACTCACACGCGCAACGCCACTCACACGCGCAACGCCACTCACACGCGCAACGCCACTCACACGCGCAACGCCACTCACACGCGCAACGCCACTCACACGCGCAACGCCACTCACACGCGCAACGCCACTCACACGCGCAACGCCACTCACACGCGCAACGCCACTCACACGCGCAACGCCACTCACACGCGCAACGCCACTCACACGCGCAACGCCACTCACACGCGCAACGCCACTCACACGCGCAACGCCACTCACACGCGCAACGCCACTCACACGCGCAACGCCACTCACACGCGCAACGCCACTCACACGCGCAACGCCACTCACACGCGCAACGCCACTCACACGCGCAACGCCACTCACACGCGCAACGCCACTCACACGCGCAACGCCACTCACACGCGCAACGCCACTCACACGCGCAACGCCACTCACAAGCGCAACGCCACTCACAAGCGCAACGCCACTCACACGCGCAACGCCACTCACACGCGCAACGCCACTCACACGCGCAGATTGTGGGTGCAGATTGTGGGTGCAGATTCAGAGTGCAGATTCAGAGAAAACTCAGCAGCACCACCACCATTGCAATGCAATAGGTCTCGTTTTAACGCAAATTTAAGCTATAGGCCTTGTAAATGACAAAGCCTTTTATTTATGTTCCAAAAACCAGAACGCAAAAATAAAGGGCATTATCATTTACAATGCTAATAGTTCAGACTCGCGTTATTGCGAGACCTATTGCATTTCCAATGCTTGTTTCCTTCTTACAGCGTTAATTAATTGAATTTGCTTTCATCACATGTACAAAATTAATCAAGGTATGTCTTTGCCGACACCTCTCATTTTGCCTCAAAACACAGTCATTCAAAGCTCTTTACAGAGACCTTCATTTTGTCTTGCTTGCGGTTCTATAGTGCCTTCAAGACTGCCCCTTCATTCCTTCAAATTGTCAGAAATAATTTTCTGTTTCCTTTTAATTGGGATAGTTAACTCTCAGACATGATCGGTTACAAATGAGGCAGACTTTTTGTTGCATTTGTTTTAAGGAAAATCGAAAATCACCGCCAGCAATATGCCTACATGTACCACTACACTATGTGGTCCTCTACCCTTGGAGAGCCCTCCAAATACATTGGCTATTATTTAATAATATTAGGTTGCTCTACCAGACTATGCCACACAACAGTTTATAAAATAATGTTACCCTAGGCACACCGAATGGTGCAAGACTAATTTAGGATAATCTCATTAGGAGTAGCTGCTTATGAAATGTCTGAGAAGCGGCCCCCATTGTTGTTAATCAGCTAACACAGGTTGTGATATCGCCCCCTCCTGTCTCCTCTCTCCTCTCCCCCTGCTGCCTCCTCCTTTTTAGATTTTAGTATTACTTTTACTGTTAACACCCACCCCTCCCATCACCTCAAACAGCATACACTTTCTTAAACACACGTCGCGATATCCTGCAGAGCGATTGCAAGTGGCGCCACCAACATTTACATATTCAAGTGGATGAAAGGACGCAGCAATTCACTGGATCAACTGCGACAGTCTTCCCCTCGCCTGCAGCCACATGCAACAGCCGCCCAGTGACTGGCAAGTGCAGGTTTTGTGATCACGAAATCTGTACGAGGGAAGTGTGCAGTGCTGCAAGCCCCTTCACTTCACTATGTGTGTGGCCTCACTCGGCGCTCCTGCCAGCGCTCAGTTATTCCGGGGCTTTCTTTGTACTGGTGCCACACCGTTTCACAAAAAAATGAAGACTCACATTTTTAAATCAGTACTTTAAATAAATGTATTGCCATGAGAATTGGTAAATATTCGGATGTAAGGGGGTGGGGCCTTTTAGAAATAGATAAATCTTGAAATCATGCAACTGTTTATAATGTACAACATGTTAAAGTCGTCATAAAATACACTGAACATATTCTTCACAAAAGTTATTTACAATACTTTAAGCTATTGCTATTATAAATTACAAGAACTTTTATTCAAGTATTAATTATTTAAAAAAATTAAAAGCCATTTGTATTTGTAATATGAATACATCTAAGTCACGTACATACAAAACATATTGCATTACAAATGCTATAGGTGTCACATTTGCAAAAGTTAAAAGTATTGGCATTGTAAATGACAAAGCTATTAATTTTGCTATTTTCAAGACCAACACATAAAAAAATTGTCATTTACAAAACCAATAGATCCAACTTTTCTAATGCGAGACCTATTGCATTTCCAATGCTTGTTATATTTCGCCTACACAGCGCTTATGAAATCTCTTGTAAAAAAAAATCTTAAAAGGGGCTTAGAGCCTGCCCATTACTTCCCAATTGGCCTGCCCATTACTTCCCAATTGGCTGCTCCCACATCACTCTAGTTTTCTTTTATCCTGTTGGTCAGCGCCTCCAGCTTCCTTCTCGACTTTACGTCTTCGTCCTTGCTGTGGAGCATGGACGAAGTACCTCTGCTGACGGCCAGTGTCCTTCTACTGGCCGTGCACTTGTAATATTCTGTTAGTGGCTTGCCCGTCCGTCCCACCACCTCACTTCAGTTGCTGCATGTCCTTCCCCTTTTGTTGCTGGCCTGTCTTCCCACTGTCTCGTTCCCATCACTGCATGACCCTCACCCTGTTACTAGTCATAGCTTGTTTTATATTGCACAAATTCGTCTGGAAGGACGTGGATCGCTTAACATGAGAGCTAGTTACATTACGCAGGGACACATTAATATTTAGAGGCAGAGGGAGATTAAGTGATTTGCCCAGAATCACTGGATGTTGAGCTGGTGCCAAGACTCGAACCAGGTAACCTAGCTTCAAAGCCGGCATCTCTGGCCTTAACGCCACATCCTTTTCATGCTCGGTGTTCTAGCTAGCTACACGTTGACTCTGTTAATTGCAATGGGAATTTGTTCAAGAATATGAACAGCATATTAAGTATAGAGAAAATAAAAAAGTTAAATCAATCAGGTTTTGTAAAGTGCGTCTACTCACCCAAGAGGGTCTCGAGGCGCTGTTGGCAGGTGGGGGGGATCAGACTAATTTTAACTTGTTTGTACATGCATAGCTTTAAGTAAAAAAAAATGCACTATGACACAGGCTGGTCAAGTCATACCGCTTTTTTTTCTTCTTTAAACTATGTAGCACAGTAGCTTGCACCGCTGTGACATTTAAAGAACCAACATTGATAAAGCCAATAGATCTCACATTGGCGAAACGGATTGGCTTTACCAATGCTGGGTATATATGTTAACCTGTTTAAAGGTTTAATTCACCACATTAGTATCCGTTTAACACTTAATTACAGCAATCAGCAACTGAAAGGTACAATCTCCCTGCGCAGAAGCCCGTGTGGCAGTGTTTTTAGTGACTTTTAATCCATTCAACCTAAGAGCATTGTTTTTTTAATGTTAAAATGTGCCATTTATTCAGAAAATGCTAGATTTTGTGGCAAGTGGGACACATCTGTAAATATATTGTAACCTCCGGATAGAATCGCACAATTCCGGTGGTCCTGATTAGAACACCTGACCATTGGTGCTGTGCTAAGTTTGTAAAACATTAAGTGCTCAGGGTTCAAAGTTTTGCCAGTACCTTTACATTCCTGCTTTCTCCCATTGCTACTTTTTCATCTTTTTCTTCCTCTTGCATTCCGTGTTTTTAGTTTTTTTTTCTCTCTCTCTCTCTCATTCGCTTTGAGTCAAGGTCTGTTGAAAAGTAAGTGCAAGTACCCAAAAATTAGTGCCGGTGAGCCCCACCTGCAACCAACCAACAGCTCAGATGAAGTACTGCATGGGAAAGGGAGGGCAGCCATGTTCAAATGTGACACAGCGAAGAAATAAGTGACCTGCTGACCCATTGCCACCCCACTATACCACACAGGGTCCTTAATTACATGAGTCTTCTACCTTCCAACAGCCACCCTGTGTGCATATTCATCCGCATAGTAGAGCAAACCATATTTATTGCTCCAAATGTCCGTGGTGTCTTGCTCACCCCATCAATTGATTGATCCATCAATTAATCAATAGATTTGTAGAGCGCTACTTGTCACACTTGAGGTTATCCTCCCACTCACCAGAGGATATATTTGTCCCCCTCGAAACGCAAGGTGTGACCGCCCCCCCTCCAGCATGCAAAACACACAGCATTTCACTTTACAAAATGTTCTAGTAATTTATATAAAGTTTTATATAACGCTCATGCACCAAGAACATATTAGGGCCCTTTTCAGATAACTCATTTGATTACATTTCAGTAAAATGGGAGGAAAAACATTTGAACAGTATGGCTGTACATTGCATATATTTTGTGGGATAATTTAACTTTACTTTATGCCGCACAACCACCTGCGCACCTTCTCAGAGCATTTATTCATCTTGTCTACTTTTTTTCATCCATTAGTTATGAACCCCTGTTGCCTCTCTTTGCCTTTTTTCTTGGCAAATCTTACTCTGACGTTCCGAGTGTTTTTGACTTACTGTAAAAGTAGTACCTTTTATTTACTAATTCCTTCCACCTTAGCACAACTCAACACTCAATTATTTTAAAATCTAGTCTGCTTTAACTTTTTCACACACCCTCCAAGCTGTTATTCAGATAACCACATAACAAGTTATAATTATTATTGTCACTACTATAGCTGCAATTAATATTAATAGTATTATTATTATTATTATTATTATTATTATTATTACTACTACTACTATTTGGACAGTATTTCCATTGAAGGGAAGTAACAACTAAGTGCCATCATCAAAGTGTAGTTATGAAGGGTCTCAGTGGGAGGAAGGGTTACCAGCTCATATCCCCACTCACCTCGAGTCCAATGGCTTCTTTTGAAAGGAACGCGCTATCGATATTTGGTCCATTTCATTCCGTTTCACACTCGCTTTATATGAGCGTTTTTCTAATATTTATTTTTCTCATGTATCCATTACTCACTCATGTACAGCGGTAGAAAATGATGACGATGAACTGTATGTTCATTGAACATGTTAATGTTTTCTTCTATTTGAAAGCCGCAAGGTGGGCAAACGGAAATGAGTTGTGGATTAGAAATAAAATTACGTAGCTTAATACGATTATTTAATATTCAGCAACATAATCATTGGGGATGGGTCTCTGTGCATTGTTAGACATTATTCAAGCGCAGTCTTTCTTGTGTGGCTGTTTTTGGGAAATATATGCTATCAGTTGTAAGCTTTTTTTCGTTGATCCCTCAAAAGTAATTGACAGAGCTGTTCTCAAGGTGGCTTACTAAAGCCGAATTGGATCAAATGGTGATTAACCTGGGTATGCTGAACCTGGTGGTCAGTGTAGATATGAGTAATTGTTGCCGTCTATCAGCTGTGATCTTGAGGAGCTACCCAGATAAAGAATGAACAAGTGTGCAGCTTGATTCACCCTTTTTAGGTCTCGCCTGTGTGGGCGGCGCACATACGCAGTCTCGCTGGCGAGATTTTATGTTTTTGAGGAGCTTTGAGTATCTGGTTTTAAGCCCCGCCCCTCTTTCCCATTGGCCTGTGTCACCGTTTATGCTAAACGGTGCAAGCCATTGGGAAAGAGTTTTGTCTGATGTAGACTTTTCTCTTTTTCTGCCCTCCCACTTGGACGGCCTCGCCTGCTTTCTTTCTGAAGTAAAAGGTTTCTTATCTTTATGGGGCCAAACACATGGCTCCATAAAGATAAGAAACCTTTTACTTCAGAAGGAAAGCAGGCGAGGCCGTCCAAGTGGGACGGCAGAAAAAGAGAAAAGTCTACGTCCTGGTGAGCGCTTGTTTTTCTGATCCTTCCTCAGAAAATAAACACGAGCTACCGTCTGACCTTAGGCGTTGCGCGTTAACTAATATATCACCGGTTGAAGACGTGACTATTTTATCCTCAGATGGATCAGCAGGAAAATAAGTACTGTTATCCCAAACCTTTATTAAGTATAGCTTTTAATCACGAAAAGCTATCTCCGAAAGATTACGCTTCACTCCGTTGATTTTTAAAAAACAGGACTCCATCAGATTTATATTTTGAGGTAAATTATCACAAGGCTGTCACTTGGACCACAGAGATGGAATAAATAGAAATTGGCGACACATGCACTCCCCCTGCCGGCCGATAGACAGCAGTGTATGCGGACAGAGGGGCGCTCTTTGTGGGGCCGCTCACAGTCATCACCAGAGACCGTTCAAGGCGGCTTGGTGGCGCAGCAGACTTGCCGCCCTGCATGCACGGGGTGCTCATTGACCACGTGTGCCGCTGTGTTTACACTCCAGCGCTCAGATGTCTGCAGGTCACTGTGGCGAAGTTGGCTGTCGGAAATGGCTGGAGGAGAGCCTTCGGGGAGGAAGAGGAGATCTACTTCTGGGAGAAGTTTTTGTGAAGATGCTCCGTAGTGAGACGAGGGTAGGGGTGGGAAGTGCACAGAATTCACCAGGAAGGCATCCTGCTCGAGTCCAGGGGACCTCCTAATGTTTGGCACCAGTTACCTTCCTTCTCGCTGCGAGAAGTAGCTGAGAGGAGAGAAAGCCGAGGTGAAAGCGGCAGCTGCTGCTGGGACCTTCTCGAGTTCTGGTTGCTCGGCTTCACTCTGTCTTGGTGAGGGTGAGGAGGGTCGTCTTACTAAGAGGGTGGCTGTTGGAGGGCATGGCTGCCGGGAGCATCACCAGTCTCCCAGCGCTCCCCGAGGACGGGAATGGCGGCACCTTTACACCCGGCGGATTCAAAGAGCCCAAGAGGCTATACTGCAAGAACGGGGGCTTCTTTATCCAGATTAACCCCGACGGCAAGGTGGACGGAGCCCGGGAGAAGAGCCACTCCTTCCGTAAGTACAGGCCTGTCAGCAACTCTCCCTGCAGGTACCTTGCAGACCAGCACGTTTATTATACCTGCGTCAGCACCACTTGCACTAGGAGAACTTTGCCCTCCCAGCGCTATCATTGCCACATTACCACTACTCATTACGTCAGCACTAAGAGGGATCGGCAGCAGCTCACAGCATCACTGTCACACGCACAGCATCATTACGCACAGAGCATTATTACTTTTCTCCTGAGAAGCCTGCCTTTCACACAAACGCACTCTCATTGCGTTATTAAATCATCCTGCACTTATCTTGTTTGCTCTAGAGCTAACCAGGAACGCATTAACACAATACATTTTAGATTGTAATTGTTTTATTAGGTATTGCCCTCCACAGAAATCGTGATTTTGGACGTGAACTGCTCGGGTTTATTTCGACATGTTGAGTCACATGTTAAACAAGCATTAAAATTGCAATATGTCTCGCCTTTCATTAAGTTAAAGCCAGTTGATTTGCTATGGACTGATTTCTAGAGGTTATGCTAGTTAAAAAAAAAAAATGCATACAAACATACACCATCCTAACGTGGGATGTGGTGCTCTACAAGGTTCCGAGGTTACTTTGATATACAGAACATCAAACTTAATTGAAGTAAATTCTGAATTGTAAAGTTTGGACCCTAAATGGTGTGTTTAGGAAATTAGCAAGGGATAACATGATCAAGTAATGCCAAATAATACCAGCATTCTCCTAAACACTTAAACAAGCTCATGCTTCTCGGAGGGACATAATGCAACCCGTTACAAATATTGAGGACCAATCCCAGAACAGACAATAAAACCCTTTCTTATGTGTCATCTCAGGCCTACTGTTCAGTAGTGAGGTCTGTATTATCAGGCCTATGGAAATAGTTCAACGTAAATTTCTATAAACCGTTTTTAATGTCCACCATTAAGTGTATATTAGGATTGGAATCTAATTTGATCCAGGTTGAGGATGCAGTAAACGGACCCTAGCTTCTTAATTCCCCAAGAAGCTTTGGGGCAGTGCTTAATTTGAGCCAGTGGTTTCCGATGCTCAGCACCGGCACGTAATCATCAACACCCACGCTTTTCATGAGCACCAGTTAAGGCTTTATGGTAGGAACAGGGAGATTATGTGATTTGCCCAGAATCGCAGGATGTTGAGCCGATGCAGATACTCGAACCTGGTTCCCCAGCTTCCAAGTCGGTAGCTCTAGTCAATGCACCACATCCTCTCGCCACTTTCATTGTTAGTAGTTGATTCTGTGTTAGGTTGTGCTTACTGGAGAAATGGGCTGGTGCTAGCTGCCTCCTGAGGAGCGCTGGGCACTTAAAAAAAATTTTTTTTTACACTAATTAACTGCTGCTTTGGAGAACCCTTGACAATGTCTGCATTGTAAATCTATGTGAAAATCAGAGATAGTTGCCTACAGCTCAGTTCTCTTGCTTCACTTATTCCAGGAAGATTTTTAATTGGCTGCAATATTAATGCAGTTAATCATCTAGGACAATGGTCCAAACGTTGTAGAACTACTACCCACTGTAGAAAGCAAACTTTTGCAACCCAGCTAATTTTAATGGACAGAAGGAGCTGTGATTTTATTTAGATGGATCTAAAACGTCGTGTGGGAGAACACTGTCATTTACAGACAGCACATTTTCCATTGAAATGTCACTAACTATGCACAAACATATAGTTTTATTGGTAAAACTACATAGCACGCAAACGATGATGTGTGCAAAACGGGTTTCTGTGAATAATTATCATTTGTGCATCACCAAGTAAAGTGTCTTGATTATGATTTTTTTTTTATCCTATTCAAATCTTTGTTTCCAGTACACTTGCAGAATTATAAAAAATAAAGCGTCATTTTTGCTTTCTCAATTGTTGAATGCATACATTTCAAAGTTTAATTTCCAGGTATTCACATTTTTGAGATCTTGCAAAACACTTGACATCTTGCGTTCTTTCCATTTACAATCCCTGTACTCCAACAAGGTTACCGGTCCCAGGATGCTTGTTTCCGGTCCAGGGAAGACATGGCTTGGCAGTTTGGGCTGGACTGTACCCATGAGGCACAGGGTCAGACTGATTTGCATGTGGCCATGTATGAACTGGGGTGGCGGAGTGAGCTAAAGAAGGATGATGGATTAAACCCAGATCAGTTGACTGGGGGTGGGTGCTTGCAATGTCCAACACTCTGCCCATCATCTCCTTTGGTTTTACTTTGTTCGCCCTCAGTTGGCAGGGTATGCCCAGACGTGGGTCCCTTACTCACTTTGCTACTGGATTCAAGCTAGCCTGGCTGATTAGCCAGAAACCGGTCCCAGGATGCTTGTTTCCGGTCCAGGGAAGACATGGCTTGGCAGTTCAGGCTGGACTGTTCCCATGAGGCACAGGGTCAAATTGATTTGTATATGGCCATGTCTGAACTGGGTGGCAGAGTGAGCTAAAGAATGATGATGGATTAAACCCAGATCAGTTGACTGGGGGTGAGTGCTTGCAATGTTCAGCACTCCGTCCATCATCTGCTTTGTTTTCCAACAAGATTACCACATCATTTATTCTAAATATCTCACTCACTTTGCAGTCAGAGGGAAAAGAAGCGATCTATAATCCCCATGTTAAAAAAATATATATATAAGTAGCATTTTGTCAAATGACACAGCCTGACATTTGACCTCTGTCTTTGAAGCAATGGCAAATGTGACTGGATAGGCACAGACTTTAAAAAGTATTTATTTCTTGCCCTGACTTTCCAGATTCACCAAAAATCAGCTTGGGACCCATAGTTTTGGAAATACTGGTCTAGGAAAAATAAGAGTGTTAACTTTGTAACACATTTTTAGTCATTTGAAGAAAACAAATGGAACAGTGGCCTAAAATAGCCAATAGGGATCTATAATATAAGGACATATAAAAGGGATGTATAACATTTCTTCCCAGGGCATCTACATTAGCATGTTTTATCCAGAGAAGAAAGAAAAATACTTTACTGATATGATACCCTCTTTCTCCGGGAAAAGTATCACTGCATTAAAACTACTTTTTATTTTGTGTTTGTCAATAAATAGTGATTTTTAAACATCCTGTGGCTCACTTTCTGTGGGCTGGGTTGGAAAAGAGTGGTAGAACTGACAACCCCCCTCAGAGTTCCCTTCTTTGCGAGTTTTAAAAATATCCAGATTATATTTTCTGTCGGAAAGTATCATTTTGTTTACCTGTTGGCAAGGGTGTGGGGGGTTACACGTCCAGCGCTGGCTTCTCCTGGGTAAGTGGTTGTTTACAAGATGAAGTCGGTCATCTATAAGGACATTTCAGGTATTCTGTTCGTGAAAGCTCGGAAGCATTCCAAAGTGACTGATTTAGGACACCTGCACCTAGCTCTCTCTATATTTTATGGTCTTTTTGTTGTGACCTCATTGGGTTCCCCGCTTGCCGCCTTGCTTCTCTGAATCTGTCTGGTCCAGTGAACAGCAAGTGAACATTTCCTCCCAAACAGAGCACGGCCTGGCAGTACCACGTACGTGTTCTGTAAAGTGAAACACGAATCTATACCAATACTGTCCCAAAAGACTTGGAGTCATCTGGTAGTTACCGTTTCCGTGCCACCAGACACCATTATATGCTGGAGCCTGTTCTGTACAGCCTTGGACTTGCCACACGGAATTACAGATGTTTCTGAAGCCTGTGTAAACTTTGTATTGTTAATTTTAAAATGCCAATTTCCGGTTTTATATTGATGTAAACTCTCTGAAAAGTCTTGCTATATGGAGTTGGTGAGAAGAGACTATATACCGTGTTGGACTCCGCAGTCAGTGCATTAATTGTTTTTCACTGTGTGTGCAGGAACATCCGCAGATCGGCCAGGTATGATGCCTGTGTGAGTAGGAACCGGCTTTGCGGGCCTGAACTATGACATCTAATAAGCTTTGGGAAAGCCAATAGGTTTTGCCTATGCCAGATCTATTGACTTTGTCAAAGTTTTTTGTAGACCTATTGCACAGCAGCGCATCAAGCTGTGCAACATGGCTTAAAGTTACAAAAAGAAAGTGCTATGCTGTGGCCAGCGTTGACCATGTCATAGTACTTTCTTTTTCTTTAGGCCATGTTGCACAGCAACCCATGCTGCTGTGCCACCTGTTTTAGTCCATGCTCAAAGGCCCACACGAAGCCCCAGGAGGAAGCACAGGAAGAGCCTGTGACCAGTAAGAAGCAAGGAAACGAGCGACACTGGAGCCAACTAATAATAAGTAAGGGGAGAGGCCCTAAGCCCCTTTTAAGCCGTGTTCTTTTTTGTAAACAATCGATTTCGCCGACAGCGCATGCGCTATTCAGGTGAAACCTAAAAAGGCCAGGCCCCGAATGAAAGACCAAAACAAGTAAGGGGGTGAACCTGAAAAGGCAGGCACCTAACGGGTTTGAGCGTGGAAAACGTTTGATAGACTGGTGTCTGATTCCATCATAGCATAAAGGAGAACAGTTGCTGTTGCCAGCGTGACTGGGAGAGACACTAGATTACTGGGGTCTGCTACTATTGTAAGACAGAGACCCAGAGACTCTAAGTTTCTGCAAGTCTTGGCCAAATCAGCGCAGCCACTCCAGCCAGGTTCTTTCTCAGGAGAGACTTGGATACAAGGCTTGAATAACTAACTTCTACACTCAGTGGTTATTGACTACATCCGAAAAACATTGCCACTGCAGCTCACAGTGATAGGGCAAAGAAGTTTAAAGGTTCCATGTGATTTGCGAAAGTGTTAAACTTATAAAATTGTACCTCATATTTAAGGTACTTTGTTTTCGGACTTTCATGATTGTGGGCAGAAATGTAGCACGGTAGATGTGAAAGCAAGGAGACTAGAGCTTTTCTACCCCCACCTTGTATTGTCTTTTTAATTGATCCTCCGTTTAAGCCCACCTGCTTAGCCCACCTGTTGGACATTTAATTGTTCAATTTGAGTAGCTTTTGTTTGGGGTTTCCTGTATTAAAGACCATATGTCTTTAATTGACAGTTATGTCCAATTTCGTGTAGCCTAATTTGACACCTTTTGCTTTGAAGTTTGAGTGGCGAACGCACTGCTTGTCTCCAATTAGATTGCCGACATTTCACTGGAAGGTTGTCTGTTATGTGTTTTTTGTTCGAATTATTTGTGGTGTATTTTTCTTCGTGCACATAGACTAGTTCATTTAGGTGTTAACATTTTTTTGCGTCCTCCAGTATTTAATGTGTAAAAATGAAAGTGCCCAAAGTCTTCCACAGCAGCTGCCACCGCCTACTGCTGCCCGCTGCCAATATTACTAATTATCTCTCTTAAACAAGTGTGAAATTTTAGACAATTCCAGGTCAGCCCAAGCTTCAGGAAAGAGCTGGAGTTGCTAGTTCCGTCTGTGTATTATTAGCGCATTGAATACTCTACTGGTGTGCATTTCTCAAATATAGGCCGAGCGGCGCCTTTTGGTGTACTCTCCTAAATAAGTGCTGGTGGTAAGGAACAAGTGCCGAACACCTGCACACATTTATCCTGGCTTGATTTGATTTGATTTGATTTTGGGTTTTGTAGAGCGCATAGCTACCCTAGGGCATCCCAGCGCTAGTGACCATTGTCCTGTGGGGTGGGGAGTCAGGATGGAGGACTCAGGGGAAGAGTAGGGTCTTTAGTTGTTTCCTGAACCTGAGGTGATTATGTTCTTGCCTCAGGGGGAGAGGAAGGGCATTCCATAGTCTCGGGGCATTGTACGAGAACAGGCGAACGCCTGTTCTGGACTTCCTGATTCTTGGAACGTTTGCGAGGGAAAGGGAGTTTGATCTTAATTGTCTACTCGACTGTTGTTTTGTTACAAGTGGCCTCAGAATGGGAGGGCCTTCGTTGTGCATAATTCTATGGGCTATGCACAGGGATTTAAAGTTGACCCGTTCCTTTACTGGTAGCCAGTGCAAGCTTCTAAGGGCTGGTTTGGCCGAGCTCCTTGCGGCGGTTCCTGTGAGGATTCTGGCGGCCGCATTTTGTGCACATTGAAGTCTGTGGACTACAGAGGCTGGGGCCCCCAGATAAAGGACATTACCGTAGTCCAATCTGGAGTTCACCAGCCCCTGCATTAGGAGCTTCCTGGAATGGGGGGGAGTAGATGTAGGATTTTTCTTGCCATCTTTATAAGGCCGAAGCAGGTTCCCGCGGTTTTCCGAGCTTGAGTCCTAAAACTGAGCTCCTGGTCCAGCCATATCCCGAGGCTCTTTACTTCGGGTTTAGGGGATGGCGGAGTTCCCATGCATGGTGGCCAGGGGAGGGGAGTGGGGATTTTCTTAGGGTTTCCCAGGAGGAGTATTTCTGATTTCTCCCCATTCAGTTTTAATCGGGAATCGCACATCCATTGGTGAACCTTTTCGAGACAACTGGATAGATTGGGGAGAGCGTTGTCAGACTGGTTGAGGGAGACGACGAGCTGGGTGTCGTCGGCATACATTATTGATTTAATGCCAAAGGGTTTGACAACATCCTCGAGAGGTTCCATGTACACATTAAAAAGTGTGGGGCTTAGGGAGGATCCCTGGGGGACCCCACACTTGAGTGCATGAGCCTTGGAGGTGGAATGCCCATCTGCTACTTGAAACGACCTGTCTTCAAGGAAGGATGAAATCCAGGCTAATGCGGAGTCCTCCACTCCTATCAGCCCAAGACGGTGAGCAAGGGTTGCATGGTCCACCGTGTCGAAGGCGGCACTCAGGTCGAGGAGGATCACTGCCACTGATCCTCCTACGTCCAATATGCCCCTGGCTTCTTCGACTAAGGCTAACAGTGCGGTGTCGGTCCCTTGTCCTGGTCTGAATCCTGTCTGGGACTGACGGAGAAGGTGGTTGGTTTTAAGAACTCAGAGAGATGTTGGTTTGCAATGCGCTCGGCGATTTTACTAATGGCCGGAAGTAGTGAGATCGGTCTGAAATTAGATGGGTCTGTGGGGTCTAGATGCGGTTTCTTTATGAGAGCCTTGACTGTAGTTTTTTTCCAGTTTGCCGGGACTGAGCCGTTCTGGAAGGAGGCGTTGATCAGGTTGGTGAGAGGAGGGGCTATGGTGGAAGCAACTAGCTTTAGTTTACTGATCGGAGCTGGATCTGATGGGGCGCCGCTTTTGACTTTGTGTAGGACGTTAAGAAACGTTTCGATGGTGATTTGAGGGAAGGAGGATAGCCTCGGTGTGTTTTGGCGGGGGAGAGGGTTAGGGCTTCCTAATGTGATCGTGGCAGGCGGGAGGGAAGTCAGGATTTTTTCGATTTTTTGAGAAAAAAAATCAGCCATCTGATTACATTTTGCGCCGTCTGGGTCTGGTGGTGATGGTGGGTCCTGAATTTTGGTGAGGAGTTTAACTATCCTGTAGGTCTCTTTTGCGGAATTTGCTGCTGAGGCTATTTGTTCTTCGAAATAGGAGGCCTGGGCTGATTTAAGAGCGTTTTTATAGCGCCTGATGTGGATTTTGTATTCACTTTTGTCTTCCGTGCTCCAGTTCTTTCTCCATTGGCGCTCTAACCTTTTGCCTTTCTTTCTTAATTCGCGTAGTTCGTCGGTGAACCACGGAAGTTTGGAGGATTTCCTGGCGGAAGGGAGGGTTTTGAGTGGCAGGACTGTATTAAGGGAGTCGCTAATCCATTTCTGTAGCTGGATTTCAGCTTTAGACGGATCTGGGTCTACTGTAGGTAGAGTGGCGGACAGAGAGCGTTCCCAGAGGGTTATGTCTAGTTTTTTCCATGGGCGTGACGGGGCCTGTGGGCGAGGGATATCTACCATCTTCCCTGGAAGTTGGAGTTTAAAAGGAACCAAGAAGTGGTCTGACCAGGGAAGGGGCAGGGGAGTTTGAGCAGCAAGTTTGGAGAGATTAGAGAAAACGGGATCCAGTAAATGTCCTTTCGTATGAGTGGGATCGTTACTGAGAAGTTGTAGGTTAAGGGAGATTAGGTCGGTTTTTAAATCTGCGGCGGGTTTATTGTCTTGATTATCGAAGTGGAGGTTTAAGTCGCCGAGAATTGTAAAGTTGGGAGTCACACAGGCCAGAGAGGAGACAGCGTCCATAAGAGAGTTTATGAAGCGCCCTACCTGACCCGGGGGGCGGTAGATTAGGACCCCTGATAGTGTGGTAGATGGCGGCAGATGTAAGGAAAAGAGAACATTTTCGCTATCTAGGATGGGACTGTCTTTAAACTGGCAAACAAGGCTGTCTCGATAGATAATCGCAATTCCACCTCCGGTACCTGTCGGTCTGTTGAGGGTTTTGATGAGGTACCCGGGAGGTAGAGCTTGGACAATATCCGGGTTGGAACTCGTGGAAAGCCAGGTTTCCGTTAAGAACAGAACGTCAATGTCCGACTCTGTTAATAATAGGTTAATTTCTGTCTGGTGCTTTGGGAGGGACCTGCAGTTCAGCAGGGCCATCTCCAAGCAAGCTGGTTCGGAAGGGTGGGAGGGCGTAAACCTGAAGGCGCAGTTCGGACACCTAGCATGCTTGTTTTCCGGACTGCTAGGTCCGATGCATCTAGCGTTTAACGGTACTCTGAGTTGGTGCAGAGTTTCCTGTGAGTATGTAATCAGGGGGGTTTTGGGGCCGGCCAGCGGTTTGGGCTCTGGGCTCGGTCTGGCGCGGACGGGCGCAGACGGGCTTGCCTTAGGCGCGCCTTCGGCGCGCAACCGGCGCTCCCGCTGCGCTCGTCCGCTGCGCTTCCTGTGCATGCACATGTTTATAGGAAGTGGAAGTGGGCGTGGCCTAAATGGGCGTGGCCAGCGCGCACGCTTCTGCTGATGGCGGCCGCTGTTTGGCAAAGAGCGCGAGCAGCCTTTAGATCGGCTGTGTGCGCTGAGGATTTGTTGTCAGGAGCGCTTCAACACAGGGAGGGGTGAGTGAGCAATATACAAGTGAAATGCAGTTTTATCAGATCAAAAGTGCAAATAAAACAGTTTTAAAAAAGCAAGTCTTTTTAAAATCAAAGTGCTATTTTCTGTTAGCAGAGTACCTCCAGCTCCCGGCTATTTTGCCTCAGGACTGGGTGCAGGGTCAGTCAAGCGCTAGCTAAAGCGGAGTTTTTATCGCGTTTTCAGGGGGCGTGGCTTGAGTGGGCGTGGCCTAAATGGGCGTGGCCAGCGCGCACGCTTCTGCTGATGGCGGCCGCTGTTTGGCAAAGAGCGCGAGCAGCCTTTAGATCGGCTGTGTGCGCTGAGGATTTGTTGTCAGGAGCGCTTCAACACAGGGAGGGGTGAGTGAGCAATATACAAGTGAAATGCAGTTTTATCAGATCAAAAGTGCAAATAAAACAGTTTTAAAAAAGCAAGTCTTTTTAAAATCAAAGTGCTATTTTCTGTTAGCAGAGTACCTCCAGCTCCCGGCTATTTTGCCTCAGGACTGGGTGCAGGGTCAGTCAAGCGCTAGCTAAAGCGGAGTTTTAGTGCTTCGTGCGCAAATATGTGATTAACCAAAATTAGTACTGGTTTCATTTTCTAACTAAGCCTCTTTGAAAAGGTCCTACTCGGGGCCTTTGTGTAGCATGATGTATTGTAGGGCACCAATTTTTTTTTCTCAACGTACCTCTTCCTTCTTGGGCCGTAGTGGCTGCTATCTAACGGGGGTGGTGGGGCGTTGAGGGAAGGGGGTGATGTGTGGGAATATTTTTTTTAAACTGCTACCCTCAATACCTCCTGCTGACGCCCCTCTCTTTCAATCAGGAACCAGGAATCGAAGCACACAGCCTCCCAGAATCCCCTAACCAATCACAGCGCTGCCTTCCAGCAGAGTTGTGATTGGTCTGAGCGCCGTAGTTCGGTGCTCAGACAAGGGGTGGCAGGCTGTGCATGTTCTCAACCCAGGCTGGAATGCAGCCTGGGTGGAGAGCATGCACAGTGCGTGCGCTTGATGGTTTGTCAGGCCCAAGACGGCCGGCCAAACCATCATGCGCACTTAAGGTGCTGTCACCACTCCTCCCCCTGTGCCGTGGGGAACATCGCCTGCCGCTTCAACTGCAAGCTAAATACAATAATCAAAATGATAATAATGGAACGTTATTATCATTTTGTTTTTTGTGTTAAGCTTGCAGTTGAAGCTGTGGGGTGATGCTCCTCCGCCTTAGTGGAGGAGCCACTGCTGTCCTTGGGAAAGAAGTCGTATTAGTATCAAGTAGCACATTTCACATTGGCAAGCTTTTAAACTGAAAATGCTATACAGTGTCAGTGAATTTTTTTTTGCATGTTTTTGTAAGCCATAATGACTAGAACCAGCATTGTCTGGATGTATGGATTAAGGAGCTTTGATAGAGAATATAATAGTCTATATATAGCAGCCCGGAAGATTCTTATGGTGTAGCGATAGCTGCTGAGCATCGGGGGGTCATGTTGTTATTGGGTGCCTTCCATAAAGATGCTGCAAGTGGTTTTTGGAAACTATTATGAGGATCTGCATAAAGGTTTAATCCCAGTTAAAGACTGTTCCAATGAAGGAGGCCTTGAGCATGTTGAATCCAAATGTGTAAGTGGAGCACCAGGGTTTAAGTTAGTAGGCCATTGGATTTTCTCTTCCTTATTCAGTAACAGCAGTGTACCCCTTGTTGCAAGTCTGACCTGTCATGGCACAACTCACTAACAAAATGCTGCCGAATGGACTCCTGCAAAACTCAGTAACATCAGTGTATACCTTGTTGCGAGTATGATTTGTTTATTCCACCACTTGAAACCGAGGAATCAAATTAAATGCTAAATGTGTATGCCCACAAGGGGAAAGCTCTTGTATTGCAAAAGAGTAAGTTATGGAAGTGCTGGACATTTTTTCATGTGGTGGTGTAAAAAGTGACCGTAGAAGGTCCAAGGGTATCTTTTGGTACAATGCTAGGTTGATGAGGGGAGGAAACCGCATCCTGTGTAGAGAGGTTTGCACAGAGCTAAATAAAAGTGAGGAGTGTAGTGTATTGATTGGATACTGTAGTATAGAAATTATTAGGGACCCTTTTGAGTATGATTAGCTAATCTGCTGAAGGTGATAACTGACCGAAGGTTATTAGGGCGGTGAGGCTGATGTGTGCAATCGAAAGGCTGCAAAAATGTGTGTAATTGGCAATCTTGAGCACTTTTCACCGGATTAGGGTCGAGTAATGTGGGAAGATAAAGGAAGACTATTTATGTATAATGCAGGTTGGTGTATTTATTGATCACAGTCTTTGCCATATGAAAGGAATGGGAGAGAATAGCAATTTATGAAGTTACGGATGATATGGATAGGTAATTCCAGATTTAATCAAGTTCTGCATAATGCAAAATTTAAGGTGCAATCTATTGAGGAATAACTATGCTGCTGGAGAGGCAGAACAGTAAAGAATGTGATGGATGTGAAATTGTGATTAGAGATACTAAAAGAAGTGATAGCTCTGAAGGTGGTGGTGTATGGTTAGGAGGGTCTTATTATATGGAGGGATGGGAAATTACGATCTCTCAATGCTTGATACAAGGATTGTCACTGCATGGGGGCTAGACATTTTAACTGACAACCTGACATTAAATAAAGGTAAGTATGGACATGGTCTACCTGAGGCCTGGAATTCTCATATCTGATAGAGACATTTAGCTGCAGATTCCTTATCTTGGAATCCTTCCCAGGCACCCCTGGATCCAGAAGTTTTTTCAGCAGTACCTCTGCGCCTCGGTAGAGGGCGTCAAGCGACTTCGCAGCGTCATTGTCTCTCGAGTCTAATGTCAAAGGAGTCTACATAAGCCCGCCGGATACACCGACACCAGTACCTTTTTCCAGTGCTACCTTGCGGATCCGCTCTGCAGTTCCTCCTGCCGTTTTCGGCCTCCTTGACTTTTTTCAGTGTGCCTTTCTCCCTTTTCCTTAATTTCCTTGCAGTTCAAGCTATTTGAGTCCTGTGGATAATAAATGTCCACCATAGATCCTCACTCGGTTTAAATATGGTGTCTGTGTGAGCAACTTGACTCTGACGAGTGCGACTCGTGTCACCGGCTCCAACCGAAAGCGTGCAAGGAATGTCGCATTAAGCTCCTGGCGACGTGGATGTCAGTCTTCAAAGTCTTCTCATCGTCCGCAGTCCCCTACGTGTTCTAGTGACCAACCACACATCAGTTTTAGGAGCGGTACCCATGGGTGTCATTGACCTTAGACTTCCAGAGGTAAGTCTCGGCGCTAGCTGTCGAAGTTGCATCGCATCCCACCTTTTGTCTAATACCACTGATCCCCACTCTTCTTTTGAAGTGCCGAGACATGAGTCCGCCCCACGTCTCCCTAAGTATCCTGGGGCCTGGGTGTCTTTGACACAGATGACACAATTTTCTCAATGTCTTCTTTCTATTCTTAGGTCGTCACTTCCCTCTGTAGCGCCCTTGGGGAACACAGGACTACATGAGACTCTGCCGGTGGGTTCTCGCTTGGCTTCTGGTCGACCACTTGTGTCTGACACATCAGCGGTGCAAGTGCACAGCTCATTGAGGTTCCCACCTTCAGCTCCTGCTTCTGGTCAGCCAGAAGCAGGCCTAGTCTAATGTTGAACCTGTGCTTACTTATAGTGACTGCGTTTTCGA
Organism: Lissotriton helveticus; assembly: GCF_964261635.1. Taxonomy (NCBI): domain Eukaryota; kingdom Metazoa; phylum Chordata; class Amphibia; order Caudata; family Salamandridae; genus Lissotriton; species Lissotriton helveticus. The sequence continues at coordinate 686,431,054 of NC_136071.1, read as the reverse complement.
TATCCTGTTGGGGGCTTGGACTAAACCTGAAACGGGGCTCCCTGTGAATTGCTCTGTATCTCACAGGTATTGCCTGACCCCTGAACATACCGCCTGTCTACTTAGACATCTACTAAAAGCTTAATGGGTCAGGCTGCTTTAGCCACGCTAAATAATTCCTCCCCCTCATTCCTCCGAAGAGGGAGTCCAGGAAATATTGTGCTTGTGGTAGGCGTTTTTCTGTTCTAGCGCTGCTCTGTGCTCTCTGAACACTGCTGCATGCTCGCCCACTTTTCCCACGCCTTGTGGAACTCTGTGGAGCACCTTTTACACTCCCTTCTGGAGGAAGCCCAAAATGCTCTTGTTCCCCTGGTATAAGATGGGGAGCAAGCTGCCACTTGGCCTCCGCTGTGATATGGATACTACAGATTCTGTTGGTCAGGCTATAGCATCTTCCATTGCTCTACGTCTGCGTGCATGGTTGCGTCCTAGGTTTTCGGAGGCTGCGGAAACTTTTGATGGCACCTCCCTTTTTGGTGAGCACGCCTGCTTTATGCTGGTTCTGGGATAGTCACGGTGGTATGAAGTCTTAACTGTTGTTGTACTATGGTGTCGGGGACAGTTGCTTCCCCCTTGTTTTAACTCTTTTCCCACCTTCCCAGGACGGAGTTCTCTTCTTTCCCCTCTAGGGATGCACCCGGTGTGGTGTTCCTGCTTTCTGTGGGTACTGTTTGTCAAAATTCATGCTGTCTGTGACAGGTTTTGTTTCTAGCTATCTGGAACTTATCTTACTTTGCTGTCTCCTAGGAGTCTGTTCTTTGGCTCTTGCTGCTTGAGTTTTCCTACCTGAGTGCTTACTCTGTGGCAGGTATTTTTTCTTTGTTGTGCCGTTGCATTATAGCCTTGTTCCCTGTTTTCGGGGACCTTATTTTATGTGCCATAGAGGCATTTTTTGTGAGCTGTTTATGCACTTAGTACCCCTTACAGGGACTTTGCCTCCCTCTTCCGTTGCCCTATGTCCATAAGGGCTATGCTTTTGCCGCTTGCAAGCAACCTCTTTGGCCTGATTTGCTTTAATTTCCATCTTTGATCATTTTCGGTGCAGCCCTTCTCTTTATTTTGTTTTGCTCTCTGGAACGCATGGATTTCTCAAATTGTGTTCCTGTTGGTTCAATCCTTGGTTCCTCAACTCCATCCATCGCGTGCTCCTGAGACTATTAGTCTCCAGCAGTCTGGTATTTTTGTGTCTGTTTTATACATATCTGCCATTGCACCCGTGGGGTAGTTGTTGTGTCTGCTGGTCACTTCAGTCCTCTTCACATAGAACACCAGTCCCCTTAAAAGTTGCATCCTTGCCTGGTATTCTTATTTCACAAGAGACACTGTTCTCCCTTTCTTTCCTGTATCTTTCCTCCCTCCACTACCGACTTAGTGGCATCCCCCTTTTTCTATGGGAGAGGTTACATTTTCCCCCTTTCTTTGGTGGGGGTATTTCATTATTTTTTTCTTAGGTTATATCCTATCTTTTCTCACATTTCCACAAAGTGTTGGCTAGGTTTCGTACCTGTTCTCCTGCTTCCTTAAGTTGAACAATGCATGATTGTCCTAATGGACTATCTGTTGCCTTTTTTTACCCGCCAGCCCGTCGCTTCACCCTGGTGGTCGTCTTCTTCATTTTGTGCTTCATGTTGGACCTTCCACATGCTGTTACTCTTTGCTTCGCCTGCTGGCATCCTTCCTCAGTCAATTGTGTTGGTTCTTGGGTGGTTGCCCCTGTTCTCTTTGCGTATATGCAATTTTCAGTACCTGAATCTTTAAGGTACATTGCATTGTTATCACGTGATGGGTCCACTACACATTGCTTGTTATTTGTCAATATCGCTGAAAGATTAGCGTTTTGCGTTGGGGTTGTGCGATGAGTCACATCTCTGAAAGATTTATTTATAATAAACACTGGCTTGGCAACAAGGCTTTGGAGCGGTTGAAGAGGGGAAATTACAAGTGTGACACACTGGGGCTAGTGACAACAGCGTAACAATGACATTACTATGTGGTCAATTGAATAAAGGAAGGCTGTGTTTACATATAACACAAGGCCATTATAGGTCTTAAAACATTAAAAATATTAGAAATTCAAGAATGAAATTAATGCAGTAGAAGAGACATCAATGCAACAGGTGAGGGTAAGGTAAAGGACGTGTAGAAAATGAAAATGCGTAAGTAGCACAACGAAGAAGTGAAACGAAGTTTTAGGAAGGCAAAGAGGCTAAGCGGCAGACGAGGATTAAGAGAGAAGTTTGAAAAAAAGCAGAAAATCCCCTTAAACCGTCAAGCTTCCTAACTACCCTCTATTTCTGTTAAAAAAAGGTAAAAAGTTTACTAAGCAGATATGATAAATTATGGTTTGAACAGCAATCTTAAACGGGCAAGATTTCATAACTCTCCAGAACACAAGCCCATAAATGGGATTAGTGCACATATGATTTGGCGAACTGTAATGGCACCATCATTTATTTTATTTATTTTCCTTGAATAATTTGGAGATGAAGTCGAAGAATCAGATGTTTAATCTCCTGTGTTAAAACGTGTTGTGATCTATTCTACAGTATTTTCTCTACCCCATAATGTGTCATGAGACATGTGACGTAAGGAGTGTCTTTAATGAAGCCATCTGCGATGTTTGAGCTCATGAGCATTATATGAAGTTATTGTTGTGTTGCTCATTATACCCTGCAAATATTTGTTGTTTTTAATGTTTTGGAACTGAATTATAACAGTCCTTCATGTGAAATATTGTACACACTCGTTCTCTCTCTCTCAATTTTATAAACTGATATCTGAGTCTTAAAGAGGTATATTCGTTAGTATGCGACAAGATGCCCATAATTGTTTCTAAAGGAACAAATATTGCTTATGCCTTTAGCTTTGTCTTTTTGAAGAATGTTGAAATATTTTGCAATTCAGCATTATGCATTTGAAGTAGAAAATATAAAGGTAAACTAGTGCATATGCGAGAATATATTGTGTGAATACACGTTATTTCATATATTTGTTATTGCTGTTTGCAGTGGTAAGTGCGGTATAGTTTGAAAGTGATGCAGATGCCTTTGGTGACTTTTTCTACGAAGGCTGGAGCAACTGCCCTTGTTATAAACTACCAGTAGATTGAAAAAAGAAACGAGAGGTGTGGTTGACTGAATTACTGAATGGGGTTGCTTGTTTTGTTAATAGGACGTTGCAGTGGTGCAGAGGCGTTGGTTAGAACACATAGATGCGAAATGGTGTTGTTGGCCTGTGCCAGTAGGGCACACTTCAGCAAGGTTGGTGTTTGTCCCTAACATTCACCACATTTTATTCAAGTCATTGAAGTGCTGCATGGTTGGTTTCTATATATAGGGTGCGGTGAGGTGTAGTTAATTGAAGTTGATTTGTTACCTTCTGCTGAAGTGTGTTGTTTGCATCATTGAGATACTGTATGGTAGATTATTTTCTTGAGCCACCTTTACCAGAATGCCAAGCACAGTGGTAGTTTGTGTTTTTTGGGTGCAGTGCAGGGGAGTGGAGTGAAGTGTTTATTAGGGTGTTTTGTGAAATACACACATTGCCTCTCAACTACTTCCCAAGTAGTGATCAATTAGTGTCCCTAGATTGTAGTGCACTGAGATAGTATAATGTTTTTAGGTCTCGGCAACGAGAACTATTGTCGCCGAGTAAGCTCGCAAGGGAGTACAGAGCGGTGCACGAGCCGACCAGGGTCTGTGGACGCGCACACACAAAGGCAGGCACACACCAGACACACACAGACAGACACACGCACGCACACACACACACACACCCTCCCTCTCTGCCCACTACCTCTCTGCCGCCCCCCCTCTACCCCCACTCACCGGGCTCTTTCCCTCTGCAGCGGGTCAGTCACGGCAGCAGGCAGGCTCGGTGTCTTCTCCAGCGATCTTCAGCTGATGTGCACGCTCACGCTGCGTCTCCTGCGCGCCCACCACGCTGTTTCGCGCCCGTTGATCCTCAGCTTGTGATCACTACTCCTTCTAACCCGGATTCTAAACTACTATTTCTTGGTTCTCTAACTCCACTCTGTTGATTCGTAACAAACTGATATTCAGCACATTTCACAGTCTCGCTTTTGCTTCTCATAAATACAATAAGATTATTTTAAGCAATGTCTACCCTTCTTTTGGTTCTGTGCCTATTATGCTTCGGACTATAGAGTTTTAGAAAGTGTGGTGGAAGATTCCATGATATCAGTGGTGTGCACAGTGCAGAGTAGTGAGTGCAGAGTAGTGAGTGCAGAGTAGTGAGTGCAGAGTAGTGAGTGCAGAGTAGTGAGTGCAGAGTAGTGAGTGCAGAGTAGTGAGTGCAGAGTAGTGAGTGCAGAGTAGTGAGTGCAGAGTAGTGAGTGCAGAGTAGTGAGTGCAGAGTAGTGAGTGCAGTGCAGGTGAGTGCAGTGCAGGTGAGTGCAGTGCAGGTGAGTGCAGTGCAGGTGAGTGCAGTGCAGGTGAGTGGAGTGCAGTGCAGGTGAGTGGAGTGCAGTGCAGGTGAGTGGAGTGCAGTGCAGGTGAGTGGAGTGCAGGCGAGTGCAGGTGAGTGCAGTGCAGGTGAGTGCAGTGCGTGCAGTGCAGGTGAGTGCAGTGCAGTGCAGGTGAGTGCAGTGCAGTGCAGGTGAGTGCAGTGCAGTGCAGGTGAGTGCAGTGCAGGTGAGTGCAGTGCAGGTGAGTGCAGTGCAGGTGAGTGCAGTGCAGGTGAGTGCAGTGCAGGCGAGTGCAGTGCAGGTGAGTGCAGTGCAGTGCAGGTGAGTGTAGTGCAGGTGAGTGCAGCACAGTGCAGGTGAGTGCAGTGCAGGTGAGTGCAGCACAGTGCAGGTGAGTGCAGTGCAGGTGAGTGCAGGTGAGTGCAGTGCAGGTGAGTGCAGTGCAGGTGAGTGCAGTGCAGGTGAGTGCAGGTGAGTGCAGTGCAGGTGAGTGCAGTGCAGGTGAGTGCAGTGCAGGTGAGTGCAGTGCAGGTGAGTGCAGTGCTGGTGAGTGCAGTGCTGGTGAGTGCAGTGCAGGTGAGTGCAGTGCAGTGCATGTGAGTGCAGTGCATGTGAGTGCAGTGCAGGTGAGTGCAGTGCAGTGCAGTGCAGGTGAGTGCAGTGCAGTGCAGGTGAGTGGAGTGCAGGTGAGTGGAGTGCAGGTGAGTGGAGTGCAGGCGAGTGGAGTGCAGGCGAGTGGAGTGCAGGCGAGTGCAGTGCAGTGCAGGTGAGTGCAGTGCAGTGGAGTGCAGTGCAGTGCAGTGGAGTGCAGTGCAGTGCAGTGCAGGTGAGTGCAGTGCAGTGCAGGTGAGTGCAGTGCGTGCAGTGCAGGTGAGTGCAGTGCGTGCAGTGCAGGTGAGTGCAGTGAAGTGCAAGTGAGTGCAGTGGAGTGCAGTGCAGGTGAGTGCAGTGCAGGTGAGTGCAGGTGAGTGCAGTGCAGGTGAGTGCAGTGCAGGTGAGTGCAGGTGAGTGCAGTGCAGGTGAGTGCAGTGCAGGTGAGTGCAGGCAAGTGCAGTGCAGGTGAGTGCAGTGCAGTGGAGTGCAGGTGAGTGCAGGTGAGTGCAGTGCAGGTGAGTGCAGGCAAGTGGAGTGCAGGTGAGTGGAGTGCAGTGCAGGTGAGTGCAGTGCAGGTGAGTGCAGTGCGTGCAGTGCAGGTGAGTGCAGTGCAGGTGAGTGCAGTGCAGGTGAGTGCAGTGCAGGTGAGTGCAGTGCAGTGCAGGTGAGTGCAGTGCAGGTGAGTGCAGTGCAGGTGAGTGCAGTGCAGTGGAGTGCAGGTGAGTGCAGTGCAGGTGAGTGCAGTGCGTGCAGTGCAGGTGAGTGCAGTGCGTGCAGTGCAGGTGAGTGCAGTGCGTGCAGTGCAGGTGAGTGCAGTGCAGGTGAGTGCAGTGCAGGTGAGTGCAGTGCAGGTGAGTGCAGTGCAGGTGAGTGCAGTGCAGGTGAGTGCAGTGCAGGTGAGTGCAGTGCAGTGCAGGTGAGTGCAGTGCAGGTGAGTGCAGTGCAGGTGAGTGCAGTGCAGGTGAGTGCAGTGCAGGCGAGTGCAGTGCAGGCGAGTGCAGTGCAGGCGAGTGCAGTGCAGGCGAGTGCAGTGCAGGTGAGTGCAGTGCAGGTGAGTGCAGTGCAGGTGAGTGCAGTGCAGGTGCGTGCAGTGCAGGTGCGTGCAGTGCAGGTGAGTGCAGTGCAGGTGAGTGCAGTGCAGGTGAGTGCAGTGCAGGTGAGTGCAGTGCAGGCGAGTGCAGTGCAGGCGAGTGCAGTGCAGGCGAGTGCAGTGCAGGCGAGTGCAGTGCAGGCGAGTGTAGTGCAGGTGAGTGCAGCACAGTGCAGGTGAGTGCAGTGCAGGTGAGTGCAGGTGAGTGCAGTGCAGGTGAGTGCAGTGCAGGTGAGTGCAGTGCAGGTGAGTGCAGTGCAGGTGAGTGCAGTGCAGGTGAGTGCAGTGCAGTGCATGTGAGTGCAGTGCAGGTGAGTGCAGTGCAGGTGAGTGCAGTGCAGTGCAGTGCAGGTGAGTGGAGTGCAGGTGAGTGGAGTGCAGGTGAGTGGAGTGCAGGTGAGTGGAGTGCAGGTGAGTGGAGTGCAGGCGAGTGCAGTGCAGGCGAGTGCAGTGCAGGCGAGTGCAGGCAAGTGCAGTGCAGGTGAGTGGAGTGGAGTGCAGTGGAGTGGAGTGGAGTGCAGTGCAGTGCAGGTGAGTGCAGTGCAGGTGAGTGCAGTGCAGGTGAGTGCAGTGCAGGTGAGTGCAGTGCAGGCGAGTGCAGTGCAGGCGAGTGCAGTGCAGTGCAGGTGAGTGTAGTGCAGGTGAGTGCAGCACAGTGCAGGTGAGTGCAGTGCAGGTGAGTGCAGGTGAGTGCAGTGCAGGTGAGTGCAGTGCAGGTGAGTGCAGTGCAGGTGAGTGCAGTGCAGTGCATGTGAGTGCAGTGCATGTGAGTGCAGTGCATGTGAGTGCAGTGCAGGTGAGTGCAGTGCAGTGCAGGTGAGTGCAGTGCAGTGCAGGTGAGTGGAGTGCAGGTGAGTGGAGTGCAGGTGAGTGGAGTGCAGGTGAGTGGAGTGCAGGTGAGTGGAGTGCAGGTGAGTGGAGTGCAGGTGAGTGGAGTGCAGGTGAGTGGAGTGCAGGTGAGTGGAGTGCAGGTGAGTGGAGTGCAGGTGAGTGGAGTGCAGGTGAGTGGAGTGCAGGCGAGTGGAGTGCAGGCGAGTGGAGTGCAGGCGAGTGGAGTGCAGGCGAGTGGAGTGCAGGCGAGTGGAGTGCAGGCGAGTGGAGTGCAGGCGAGTGGAGTGCAGGCGAGTGGAGTGCAGGCGAGTGGAGTGCAGGCGAGTGGAGTGCAGGCGAGTGCAGGCGAGTGGAGTGCAGGCGAGTGCAGGTGAGTGGAGTGCAGTGCAGGTGAGTGCAGTGCAGTGCAGGTGAGTGCAGTGCAGGTGAGTGCAGTGCAGGTGAGTGCAGTGCAGGTGAGTGCAGTGCAGGTGAGTGCAGTGCAGGTGAGTGCAGTGCAGGTGAGTGCAGGTGAGTGCAGGTGAGTGCAGTGCAGGTGAGTGCAGTGCAGGTGAGTGCAGGTGAGTGCAGTGCAGTGCAGGTGAGTGCAGTGCAGGTGAGTGCAGTGCAGTTGAGTGCAGTGCAGGTGAGTGCAGTGCAGTTGAGTGCTGGTGAGTGCAGTTGAGTGCAGTGCAGGTGAGTGCAGTTGAGTGCAGAGTGGTGTGTATTGACAATGTAAATGACAATGCCATTTATTTATGATTTAAAGAAAAAAAAATGTCATGAGCAATGCCAATAGCTCTACCTTTAATGATGCCGAGACCATTGCATTGTAAATGCTTGTTTTCTATTATTACCATTACTGCCAAATGAAATAGAAATGTAAGGTGATACAACAATATTTAACACTCTAATTTCATTCCATAAATGCAATAGTAGAAGCGATTTTTGACAGTCTTACTGTGTTATCTCACGCAGGGCAATATGCAGACATTCATTACAGGAACGAACTGGCATTCTTCTCAGATACACGGTCTCATAATTGCATAGTATAGGCAGTTTCAGACCTCCTAAAGCAACATTAGATAGCCCTAGTCACTGGAGATGGATGGCTATTGTAAATGTACTGGGTAATTAAATAGATTACTACATAGCTCAAAAAACGTTTCCAGATTCAACCACCTAGAACATAGTTATTGTGTGTATAATGAGGTATGGTTAATGCTGGATATTAGGTTGGCTGATGCATCCCTTGTAGAAATAAATAAATAAATAACAATGCACCTCACAGAAGCAAATGATCAGTGCACAGATTCATCACTTGCTGTGTTCCAAGCTTTTCATCCTCGGTGTATACCCTCTTGTTATGAGGGGCCCTACTTAATTGTGGTTGGAATGTTTGTGGAGCAATTCAATGTAACAAATGTGTATTGTGGATAGGAGGGGCCTTGTTGATCTAGTTGTGCTAATAATGAACTAGCTATGTATGGATTGTGCAGCGTATCATTATGTTGGAGGGTTCCTTGAACAAATATCTCAGGAGTCCAGCCACCGTTGCATATGTCTAGGAAACACTGTTCTTATTTTGTGTTTGAATAACACATATTAAAAATACGGTACATGTATATACTTGTACTTAAAGTGGGCTCTAAATGTTTCACTGCCTAGTATTCTTGGCAGATTTTGCAGGACCGGACTATCCTGAAGGAAGGGTAGGATATCTTCGCGGGAACCTACAGTTTCTACCCCTGTAAGGAAAAACCAAACCAAGCAACCAGCCTTTTACGTTGCTTGATGTTGTCGCGCATGGAACGTTCAATATTTTTTTTTTTTTCCTGCTGTTCCAAATAATAAAAAAACATACTTGCGTCTAATACTGGGGTATTGTATAAATGAATGCCCATGAGGCCTGGATTCTTTAGTATATCGGACTCCTTGAGTAGGAGCTAATGGATGAGAAAAAGAAGCAGTATGGTGAGCGAGCTCGTCACATATTTTGTCCACCATAGCAAGCTACAGTGTTAGGGCAAAGTTGTATGTTCTGCCTGGAAAATTGCTATGAATGTAGTGGCCTACATGCTAGCTTGAGTTAGCAGACAGAGCCTGTCACAACTGGTCTAGGTGGATTACAAAACTCTGCTGAACGGTGGATGCAAAGCACGTCTTGCCTCTCAATTACAATGATCCCTGTTCAAGGGTATTTCCCGATTCTAAAGGGACACGCAGGAATAATTTATCCCATGTTTATCAGTAATCATTTTATTAGGTCTCGCACCTGCGAATCGATCGCGAAGCGATCGTCGCTGAGAGCCTCTGTTGTAATCAGTTCTGCTTACAAGGAGTCAAGGGAGACAGGAGACAAGTGATGTGCACGCGCAACCTTGCGGAATCGGATCAAGTCGCGCGCGCGTTCACAATCTCCTGTCTTCCATGGCTCCTTGTAAGCAGACACACACACACGCACACACGCACACACACACATACATACATAGAGAAACCCCCCCCTCGTGGGCCTGAAACTACTGGCGGCACTACCGTTGGAGTCCCTCACGGGGGACTCAATATCTTCAGAATGCCCCCCGGAGCCCTCGCAGCTCAGCAAAGGAAGAAGGCCCCCACTCACCGGTACTCGTCTCCGGCTCTCCAGGCGGGGCTCTTTGCAGGCGGCGGCGATCTCTTCCTTCGGTGCGGGGCTCTCTCCCCTCACGGGAGCCCCGCTAGCGCCGGCCGCACTTCTCCTCCTGCCCACACGTCCCAGTGTGGGGTAGGCTCCCGCCTGGGCTTCCGGTTTGTCTTGTCGTCCCGCCCCCGGCCTGCCTGACTTCCGGCCGGGCGGCGGCGATTCTTTCTTTTTCACGGGGTGAGCTCCCGTCCAGGGGAGCGGCAATACTATTGCATTGCAAATTTCACTAATTTATGTATCAAGATAAATCTTTTTATGAGGCATAATGTGTCACATTTCGTAATAATATCTGTTCATTATTTTTGTTTTGTTTTTAACACATTAACACTGTCAGGAGAAGAGTTTCACCTTGTAAGTACTCGTTTGATTCAGAAAACCAGCAACACGCCACTGAAAGTTGAACAGTCAACCTTTGCAAAGTGTCTTCTGCTGCACGCAACACCACTGCGCATTTTTAATACCTTTTCTTTCGTAGTTTGTACTAAACCGATGATAATCAGTCTAATATCTGTTTTATCAGTTCTGATCCACAGCAGGTTAATGTTGGCTATGCATCCCAAGGTAGTCAGCTGATTACGTTTTATGCCTGCCCTAGCTCCCAAGCCATTACACGGTGCTGTTCGAGGTTACGAAACTAATATTCCTTGCATGGCTTTTAAATCTGTAAAGTGCTCAACTATGGCTTGGTGCACTTGTTCAATATAAAAATGACAAATGCTTGGCTTCTTCTGTCTGTGTATTTTATCTGAATTTCAGAATGTTGATAGGGTTTTTTTTTTGGTTGCTACTTCGTTATGGCTGTGGGCTTAGCTGGTCGTGTGCGAAGGACTCGTGTTTCTGTAGTAGGGGATCTCTGTGTATAGTCATAATCTAGTGAATAGTCCCGCCCATGTGCGTGGACCCCGGAGCAATCAAAAATAATCTCTTACAGTGTCAAAAAATGCAGAAATGCATAGACACTTAAGAGAGAATTTAAAGACAGATAATGCAGCCAAAAAAGGCTACACTGTCCAGTACTTCAACTAGAAATTCCACCATAAAATCCACAAAACAGCAAAAGCCTGTACAGATTTCCATTGCTTTAACAGCAAACTCCCTCAGGAATGATAGAGAGAAGAACCTGGACAGACAAGCCCCATAGGCTGCCATTATGTGGCTTAAATAGGATACTGTGCCTTTAAGGAACCTTCCAGAACCTTCTCCCAGTATCCCAGAATGCATAGCAGGTCCAACTTAGCCTCAGTTCTTTTTTCCGGCTCCTGCAAGCAGGACCCTGGAGCATTGAGCTCTCCCTTTTCAAGGGTTTTGTTGGTGTTTTTACACTAAATTCGATTTTTGGTGCTTTTAAAGTACTTTAGTGACTTTCTTCTTGGGTTCCTGCACTCTTTTATTGTCCATAATGCCAGCATTATTTGACAAATGCCCGGAGTGCTCCAGGAAGAAGGCCAAGTCAGACCCCCATGAGGTCTGTATCCTCTGCCTTCCCTCTTCCCACATCCCTGAGGACTGTGTGATCTGTAGAGGCTTCTCTGGAAGGACCCTGAAGGACAGGAGAAAAATCAGACTTCAGGGACTTGAAGAAAGAAGATTGAAGGCACGAGGTGGGTCAGGAGGGGCTCCTTCTGCCCATGCTGAGGCCTCTGGGGGGCTCCCCAGGGGCAGGAAGTCCAGCCCGCGCCCAAGATCTCCGTCTGGGTCAGTTGCGATGACCACGACGTCGAGAGGGAGGTCCACGGCCAGTTCCCGGTCTCCCCAGGGCTCTGGGTTGAGAAAACGTCGCCCGTCGAGGGACGTGTTCCGGCCGCCGTCGAAGCCGGTGTCGATCTCCTCGGCGTCGAGTGGTCGACATCGGAGGACCCGGCGTCGGCGCTCGCCGTCGAGGCGACATCGCCGTTCGCCGTCAAGGACATCGTCGTCGAGGGGATCCTCGTCGTCGAGACCGCCGTCGAGACGGGAGAGGTCTCCGGCGCCGAAGACGTCGAAACATTGAAAGGGATCGACGTCGAGACGTTCAAAGAGATCGACGTCGAGGCGATCCAAGAGGTCGAGGTCGAGACGTACGAAGAGGTCGAGGTCGCCGTCGAGGCACCATCGCTCGTCGTCGAGGTTTCGTGGTTCGTCCATCTGGTCGGGGTCGACGTCGAGACGTGGACACCGGTCGACGTCGAAGAGTGAGAAACGGTCGACGCCGAAGGGCCGCTCGACGTCTAAGGATCCACGGTCGTCGTCTGGGCACCGATCTTCAGCGTCTGGAGGCCGTAAGGACAGGCCTAGGACTGTGGGGGGCTCCCCACGGTCCGAACAGGATGATGGCTCGCCGGGAACGGCGTATTCCGAGGTTTATACCCCGAAGAAGCCTTCTGCACCTCCTTCGCTGCCTCCTTTACCGAAGGGTCCGCCTCCAAAGGCTCCGACCCCTCCGCCAGTGCCTCCTCTGCCGGCTCCGCAGGCCCCGCGTCCGGTTACTCCCCCGCCCCCGGTTCCGCCGAGGGCGGTGTCGATGCCCAAGTTTCCGACGCCACCGAAGAAGACTCCTAGGAAGCCTAAGGCTTCTGAACCAGGGAGGCCAACGGAACGTCCGAGACCCAAGAGATCGAGGTCTCGCTCGGGGAGAAGGGACAGATCTAGGAGTGGACGTGGTTCTTCATCGAGATCCAGGCATCGCCATAGGAGGCGTAGGTCCAGGTCACGTTCTGCATCTGGGACCCGTTCTTACTCTCCCACACTGTCTGATTCGCCGGAGACTAGAGTGTCCCCGATAGACGATATAGGCACATTCCAGGAGGTTCTCCTGCGTGGAGCGGCGAAGTTGGGGATCAAGGTTGAAGCGCCTACACCTTCGACTTCGGTGATCTTTGAGACATTACATAAAAAACACATGTCTCGCCCTCTGGTGCCGGGGCTCCTCGAGCCGGCTGAACAGCTCTTCCTGACACCGGCAGTGGTGAAGTCTGCGCCTTCCAGGCTCCTCAAAGTACAGAGCTCCGGACTCGGACCCAGCCTTCTTGAGAAAGGACCCGGTGCCGGATTCGGTAATTGTGACGGCGGCCCGGAAGCTTCATGCCACCTCCCCTGCATCCACAGTGCCTCCAGACAAGGAGAGCCGCTGGATCGACTCTGCTGGTCGGAAGGCGTGTGGTACGTCCTCCTCTTCGATGAAAGCTGCCAGTGACTCGGCGTTGTTGGGACGTTACGACCGTGCACTGTGGGACTCAATGGAGCAGTTTGCAGACCTCGTTCCTCGAGACCGCAAAGAGGACTTCATGGAGATCGTCCAGGAGGGGATGCTGGTCTCTAACCAGGCCATCAGCGCCGCGGCGGATATCTCCTTGCTGTCTGCGCACGGATACTGCCACGGGATTAACCAGAGATGCCATGCTTGGCTCAGGTTGACGTCGCTTAAACCGGAAGCACAACAACGTGTGGCGAATCTCCCGTTTTCCGGAGATACCCTCTTCGGAAAACACGCGGATGACGAGATGGCCAGGATGAAGGCCGAGGCTGAGACCCTGACGGCGGTGGGCTTGGAGAAGCCCAAGGAGAAGAAACCCTACCGCCAGTTCCAACGGCGGTTCGGGTCGCAGGGTCGTGGAAGGGGGCAGTCTGCCGGACAACATCAGCAGCAGCAACAGCAGCAGCAGTACAGAAGGCCCTTCCAGAAACGCCAGGGGGGTAGAGGTAGACAGCAGTCCTCTACCGCTTCCAAGGGCCCGGCCGGGTCTCGACCCTGAGCAGTTACTTCCCCCTCGTCCGTTACCCGCTCCGGTGGGGGGAAGCGTTCAATTTTTTCTGGCAGAGGGGAAAAAAATTACTCAGGACAAGTGGGTGCTGAATATTGTTTGCAATGGATACAGTCTGCGTTTCACCAGCCCTCCTCCATCGATTCCTCCCGTCAGCTCGCAGTATCAACTGCGCGAGCTTCAGGCGGAGGCAGACATTCTGCTAAGGAAAAGGGCGATAGAAGACGTACCTCTGTCTCAAAGAGGAAGAGGTCTTTACTCTCGGTTCTTTCTTGTCCGCAAGAAGGACAAAAACGAGTTCAGGCCCATTCTGGATTTGCGACAGGCAAACAAGTGGATTCGCAGAGAAAAGTTTTGCATGCTGTCGTTGCATCAGATCTACCCTCAGCTGCAACGAGGAGATTGGATGTGTCATAGATCTACAGGACGCATACTTCCACGTGCCCATTGCATGCAAACACAGGAAGTTTCTGCGCTTTCAAGTCGGCACCAATCACTATCAGTACACGGTGCTGCCCTTCGGGCTGAAGTCTGCACCCAGGACATTCTCGAAATGTATGGCAGTGGTAGCAGCACACCTGCGGAAGAACAAGGTGTTTGTCTACCCGTACCTGGACGATTGGTTGATCAAGGCCTCCTCCTTCTCGGAAGCTCAAGCACACTTCCGGAAGACGTGCGTTCTCTTGAACAAGCTGGGGTTGCACATCAACATGTCCAAGTCGGTCCCGATTCCGGTCCAGCGCATCCAGTACTTGGGGGCCTCCATCAATACGCTGTCGGCAAGCGTGTCTCCTTCGGAAGAGCGACGTTTATCACTCCTTCGGAAGGCTCAGGCTCTCATGTCTACTCCATCCACGACAGTGAGGACGGTGTCTTCTCTGCTGGGATCGATGGCCTCGTGTATCTTCCTGACGCCACATGCGCGGCTGCACATGAGACCGCTGCAGGAGTGCTTGGAGGATCAATGGGACCAGAGGAGAGGATCTTGGGACGACAAGATACGACTGTCTCTGCATGCTCTTCAGTCTCTGAAGTGGTGGTGCTCGAAGGAGAATCTCCTCAGAGGGGTTCCCTTCCACAAGGACATTCCCACGCAGACTATCGTGACGGATGCTTCTCTCCAGGGCTGGGGAGCGCACTCCGGAGACCTACAAATTCAAGGGACGTGGTCCCAGATGGAGTCCACGTACCACATCAATTTCCTGGAACTCAGGGCTGTGCACTTGGCACTGAAGGCTTTTCACCCGTCCTTTCAGACCAACTCTCTGCTTGTTCAGACAGACAACACGACAACGATGTATTACCTCAACAAGCAGGGGGGCTCAAGATCGCGCACTCTGTCGCAGGAGGCTCAGGCGATCTGGCACTGGCTTCTGGCTCGAGGACTGTCGATAACGGCCACCCATCTGCCAGGTGTGCAGAATGTTCAGGCAGACGAACTGAGCAGACTCATTCAGGAAAATCACGAATGGGTCATAAACGACGAAGTACTAGGAGAAGTCTTCGCAAGGTGGGGAACTCCAGACGTGGATCTGTTCGCCACCGCCGAAAACAGCAAATGCCGAGGCTTCGCCTCCAGGTACTACCAGCCGGGGACGCTGGGGAACGCGTTATGGATCAACTGGTCGAACAGCTTTCTGTACGCTTTTCCACCAATTCCCCTGATTCCGGCGGTTCTCATCAAGCTGTCCCAGTCCAGGGCGCGGATGATCCTGATTGCCCCGGAATGGCCCAGACAGTGGTGGTTCACGGACCTGCTTCACCGCTCTCTCCTTCCTCACATGAAGCTGCCGTGCAGGCCGGACCTTCTCACGAAGTTCGGGGGGCGGATGGTTCACCCCAACCTCTCGTCTTTGAGTTTGGCGGCATGGCTCCTGAAATAGTGCAATATGGCCATCTGAATCTCCCAGAGGATTGTATGGACATACTGAAGGAGGCTAAGCGACCTTCCACTAGGACTTCTTATGCTTACAAGTGGAAGAGGTTTTGCATCTGGTGCAAGTCTAAGAACTATGACCCTACGACATGCAAGGAAGATGTCATCCTTCCATATCTGCTACATCTGGCGCAGTCGGTCCTTAATGTCCATTCTATTAAGGTTCATCTGGCTGCTTTGACTGCCTACAGGAAAGGCCCTTCACAGACTTCCTTCTTCCAGATCCCTGTGATCAAAGATGTTTTGGAAGGCTTGAAGAAAGTGTTCCCTCCTGTCAGGCTTCCTTCGCCTTCGTGGGACTTGAATGTGGTGCTGTCCAGATTGATGAAGGAGCCTTTTGAACCCATTCATAAGGCTTCGTTGCAGCACCTGTCCTGGAAGGCGGTGTTCCTCGTGGCCATTACATCGGCCCGCAGGGTGAGTGAGATTCAGGCGTTGTGTTGCCAAGAACCTTATACTGTGTTTCATGCTGCTAAGGTTGTTATGCGTACTCACCCTAAATTTCTTCCCAAGGTTGTTTCTGATTTTCATATCAATCAGACTATCACTTTGCCTACGTTCTTTCAGAATCCGTCATCTCCAGCGGAAAGGTCTTTACATTCCCTGGATGTGAGGAGGGTGCTGAAGTTTTATCTTGATAAGACTAAAGATATTCGTAGGTCTGACCAATTGTTCATTAATTATGGCTCAGTCAGGACAGGTCTTGCTACCTCTAAACAGTCCATTTCTAGGTGGATTGTGTCCTGTATACAATTGTGTTACTGCAAAGCTAATAAGACCTTAGGGGGTAAACCTAAGGCTCATTCCACCAGAGGCAAAGCTGCCACGACAGCGATGCTTCGCAATGTTCCCTTTGCAGAGATCTGCAAGGCGGCCACTTGGAAGTCAGTCCATACCTTTGCTAAGCATTACTGCCTGGACACTGATGCCAGGGCAGACGCTCAGGTTGGGCAGGCTTCGCTGCGGAATTTGTTCGCACAATAGTGGCGTAATTTTCATATTCTCCACCGCCGCTTGATGTGGGGATGGACTTGCCATTCTATTCACTAGATTATGACTATACACAGAGATCCCCTACTACAGAAGGAGTAGTTTCTGTCCTGTAACTCCAGTTCTGTAGTAGGGGTATCTCTGTTATAGTCATAAGCGCCCGCCCTCCTCCCCGGTGGAGATTTGTTCAGATACATAATGCTACAGGTCTGGCGTTTTTTACGCCTTCAAAAAGAACTGAGGCTAAGTTGGACCTGCTATGCATTCTGGGATACTGGGAGAAGGTTCTGGAAGGTTCCTTAAAGGCACAGTATCCTATTTAAGCCACATAATGGCAGCCTATGGGGCTTGTCTGTCCAGGTTCTTCTCTCTATCATTCCTGTGGGAGTTTGCTGTTAAAGCAATGGAAATCTGTACAGGCTTTTGCTGTTTTGTGGATTTTATGGTGGAATTTCTAGTTGAAGTACTGGACAGTGTAGCCTTTTTTTGGCTGCATTATCTGTCTTTAAATTCTCTCTTAAGTGTCTATGCATTTCTGCATTTTTTGACACTGTAAGAGATTATTTTTGATTGCTCCGGGGTCCACGCACATGGGCGGGACTATTCACTAGATTATGACTATAACAGAGATACCCCTACTACAGAACTGGAGTTACAGGACAGAAACTACTCCTTTCTACTTCAGCTGCTTTCTCATTGAGATCATTTTGGGTTGATTATGGCTTAAATCACAGTTGTGTCACTAGTGATAGCCGAATATCTGTTGGATAACGTTTATCATAAATATACGGGGGGCTTCTTGCATTACATGTATCCAGGTATTCCAGTTTATGCTGGCATATATTTATTTTTTGTGTTTTAAGGACTGTTAATTGTTAGATCTGTTTCTTCTCGGTGCATGTATGACGATTCCGTGAAAGGTGGGGTTGAAACATTTCTTTGAAAGCTTTTATTCGGTCATACCCACGAAAATACTTCAGTTTTATCAATCAACATTGTTTCTTAGAAATAACGTGAAAAACCTAACCCTCCTCTTAACCCCACGCTTTGAGCATGGCCCTAATATTTAATCTTGCATAATTGCAAATAAAAAAAAAAACAATTAATGCAAAGCATTGTCATTTACAATGCCAGTAACTCAAACTTTAATGCTGCGAGACCTATTGCATTGTAAATGCTTGTTCCTTTGGTCTCTCCTCTGGAAACATTAGGACATTGGGAATTATAAGAAACATGCTGCTCTAAGGTAAAAGATGCTATAAAAATTATTTCACAAACACCGCCCCCCCCCCCCCCCCCCCCCGGCCTTTCCTCCTGCTTTGTCAAAACCTGCACTGTAAGTGTTGTTGATAAAGGAGCAAATTGAGTGGTTCTTTTAATAGATGTTTATAATGCCTGTGCACATTCTTTCTTTATTATTCATGATTTTATCACTGTAGCGTTTTAGGTACTTGTAAAATCCTCTTAAAGTGTCCCCGCACTGTTTTCAGCTGATCTTGTTAATCTGTTACAATGTTTTGTTGAGAAGTGAATTGTAAATAACAGAGAATATATGCTTAATTGATGAGCACTAGGTTGTTCAGTTTTTGTGTGTTAACACTCAGTAACGAAGTAAAATCTGAGAAGTGCTCACCAGATATTTCAGCAAATGCTGTTTACATTTCAGTACGCTGCTTTCTTCAAGATCTGTGTAGAAACAGGATAGTTGAAAAGATGCGTACCAGCACTGGCTCATGCATGAATTGACATTTTGCAATTGATATGTGACAATGTTGATACAATCTTTTTCACAGTGGAGTCCTGCCATTCATGTTGCATCACTAAATCATAGGGATTGTGAAAAATCCATGTGCCATACAAAAACAAGCATTTACAATGCAACGGTTTTGCCTTTGAAAAAGTTAGAGCTATTGGCATTGTAAATGACAAAAATTTTATTTGTGTTGGTTTTGAAAACAGATAAATAAATGGCATTGTCATTTACATTGCCAACAGCTTAATCTCTCGCAAATGTAAGACATATTGTACCCTACTGGACGAGCTCAGCAGACAGCAATTACTAACACACACACACCCCCAGAGCCACACACACACACACCTAGAGCCACACACACACACACACCTAGAGCCACACACACCCCCCCAGAGCCACACACCCCCCCAGAGCCACACACACACACACAGAGCCACACACACACACACACACACACAGAGCCACACACACACACAAACACGCATAGGAGAGCAAGCCAGGGGGCAGGGAAGCAAGCACAGCGAGGGGGCAGGGAAGCAAGCACAGCGAGGGGGCAGGGAAGCAAGCACAGCGAGGGGGCAGGGAAGCAAGCGCAGTCAGGGGGCAGGGAAGCAATCACAGCCAGGGGGCAGGGAAGCAAGCACAGCCTGGGGGCAGGGGAGCAAGCACAGCCTGGGGGCAGGGGAGCAAGCACAGCCAGGGGGCAGGGGAGCAAGCACAGCCAGGGGGCAGGGGAGCAAGCACAGCCAGGGGGCAGGGGAGCAAGCACAGCCAGGGGGCAGGGGAGCAAGCACAGCCAGGGGGCAGGGGAGCAAGCACAGCGAGGGGGCAGGGGAACCAGGGGGCAGGGGAGAAAGCACAGCCAGGGGGCAGGGAAGCAAGCGCAGCCAGGGGACAGGGGAGCAAGCACAGGGAGGGGACAGGGGAGCAAGCACAGGGAGGGGGCAGGGGAGCAAGCACAGCCAGGGAAGCAAGCACAGCGAGGGGGCAGGGAAGCAAGCACAGCCAGGGAAGCAAGCACAGCGAGGGGGCAGGGAAGCAAGCACAGCGAGGGGGCAGGGAAGCAAGCACAGCGAGGGGGCAGGGAAGCAAGCGCAGCGAGGGGGCAGGGAAGCAAGCGCAGCGAGGGGGCAGGGAAGCAAGCGCAGCGAGGGGGAAGGGAAGCAAGCACAGCGAGGGGGCAGGGAAGCAAGCACAGCGAGGGGGCAGGGAAGCAAGCGCAGCGAGGGGGCAGGGAAGCAAGCACAGCGAGGGGGCAGGGAAGCAAGCACAGCGAGGGGGCAGGGAAGCAAGCACATCCAGGGGGCAGGGGAGCAAGCACAGCCAGGTGGCAGGGAAGCAAGCACAGCCGGGGAGCAAGCACAGCCAGGGGGCAGGGGAGCAAGCACAGCGAGGGGGCAGGGGAACCAGGGGGCAGGGGAGAAAGCACAGCCAGGGGACAGGGGAGCAAGCACAGGCAGGGGACAGGGGAGCAAGCACAGGGAGGGGACAGGGGAGCAAGCACAGGGAGGGGGCAGGGGAGCAAGCACAGCCAGGGAAGCAAGCACAGCGAGGGGGCAGGGAAGCAAGCACAGCCAGGGAAGCAAGCACAGCGAGGGGGCAGGGAAGCAAGCACAGCGAGGGGGCAGGGAAGAAAGCACAGCGAGGGGGCAGGGAAGCAAGCACAGCGAGGGGGCAGGGAAGCAAGCACAGCGAGGGGGCAGGGAAGCAAGCACAGCGAGGGGGCAGGGAAGCAAGCACAGCGAGGGGGCAGGGAAGCAAGCACAGCGAGGGGGCAGGGAAGCAAGCACAGCGAGGGGGCAGGGAAGCAAGCACAGCGAGGGGGCAGGGAAGCAAGCGCAGCGAGGGGGCAGGGAAGCAAGCGCAGCGAGGGGGCAGGGAAGCAAGCGCAGCGAGGGGGCAGGGAAGCAAGCGCAGCGAGGGGGCAGGGAAGCAAGCACAGCGAGGGGGCAGGGAAGCAAGCACAGCGAGGGGGCAGGGAAGCAAGCACAGCGATGGGGCAGGGAAGAAAGCACAGCGAGGGGGCAGGGAAGCAAGCACAGCGAGGGGGCAGGGAAGCAAGCACAGCCAGGGAAGCAAGCACAGCGAAGGGGCAGGGAAGAAAGCGCAGCCAGGGGGCAGGGAACCAAGCACAGCCAGGGGGCAGGGAACCAAGCACAGCCAGGGGGCAGGGAACCAAGCACAGCCAGGGGGCAGGGAAGCAAGCACAGCCAGGGAAGCAAGCACAGCGAGGGGGCAGGGAAGCAAGTGCAGCCAGGGGGCAGGGAAGCAAGTGCAGCCAGGGGGCAGGGGAGCAAGCACAGCGAGGGGGCAGGGGAGCAAGCACAGCCAGGGAAGCAAGCCCAGCGAGGGGGCAGGGAAGAAAGCACAGCCAGGGGGCAGGGAAGCAAGCACAGCGAGGGGGCAGGGAAGCAAGCACAGCGAGGGGGCAGGGAAGAAAGCACAGCGAGGGGGCAAGGAAGAAAGCACAGCCAGGGAAGCAAGCACAGCGAGGGGGCAGGGAAGAAAGCACAGCGAAGGGGCAGGGAAGCAAGCGCAGCCAGGGGGCAGGGAACCAAGCACAGCGAGGGGGCAGGGAAGCAAGCACAGCCAGGGAAGCAAGCACAGCGAGGGGGCAGGGAAGCAAGTGCAGCCAGGGGGCAGGGGAGCAAGCACAGCGAGGGGGCAGGGGAGCAAGCACAGCCAGGGAAGCAAGCCCAGCGAGGGGGCAGGGAAGAAAGCACAGCCAGGGGGCAGGGAAGCAAGCACAGCCAGGGAAGCAAGCACAGCGAGGGGGCAGGGAAGCAAGCACGGCGCCAGGGGGCAGGGAAGCAAGCACAGCGAGGGGGCAGGGAAGCAAGCACAGCCAGGGGGCAGGGAAGCAAGCACAGCCAGGGGGCAGGGAAGCAAGCACAGCCAGGGGGCAGGGAAGCAAGCACAGCCAGGGGGCAGGGAAGCAAGCACAGCCAGGGGGCAGGGAAGAAAGCACAGCGAGGGTGCAGGGAAGCAAGCACAGCGAGGGGGCAGGGAAGCTAGCACAGCGCCCCCTTGTGTCTCTTCCACAGAACAATTCTATTAAGAAGTGGGCCTTTTACAAAACAAACTACTCCAACCTATGTAGGGCAGGCCAATGTCAAAATATGGCATGTTATGCTTTTTACCCATAAAGCACCACAACCTTGTGGGCTTCAGTGCACTACGTAGGGGATTCTCAGCAAATGTTGAAAGCAGGTCTTTCCAGGTCAAAATGGTTTACTTTGGTCTGTGCAGTTTATTGATGGCATACATAATTCAACTTTGTGCAGAAGGAGAACATGCTGTAGTGGCTCATTCCTCAGATCTAACTGCAGAACTGTGCCATAATAGGTTTTGTGGCAAAAGCTATCACCATGGTCCTAGGGAGGTATGCGTGCTTGCTCTTGCAACAGTGCTTTTGGATGCACTGAGCATAATAGAACAAAGGAAGGAAATATATGTCCCATCAGACCTCGTAATCATGGCTCATCACACTCTATAAATAAAGATCACACCCTGCTGATTGTGTTCAGTATTCTATT
The DNA here is from genome assembly GCF_964261635.1 of Lissotriton helveticus. Lineage (NCBI taxonomy): Eukaryota > Metazoa > Chordata > Amphibia > Caudata > Salamandridae > Lissotriton > Lissotriton helveticus. The sequence goes on along the minus strand of NC_136071.1, from coordinate 686,409,457 downwards.
GACACCAACCAGTTTCAGTGATGTCAGAAAGTGGCCTTTTGGGAACATACCGCTTTTGAAGAATAGGCGGACACCGCAGCCATTCAGGGTTCCAATTGCAGTCCTGAGCATGCTTTGCTTTTGAAGTCACCCAAATGGGTGGCGTAAAGCTAAACTGCAGCCCACAAACAACAGCTGGCCTTTATGCTACTGGTACATTCTCCTCCACCACATTCATGCAGCCTTATTAAATAGTCCGGCAAGTCAATCAGCATTAACCAATGTTACTGTGTTTGAGGGGTCAGCGTACATGCAGCGTGAGCTGTTTAGCAGTTTTCCATTTGCCAGTTTAATAAAAAAACGTATCAAGATTTAAAAAACTCAGAGGCCCGCAGGAAAAAAAACCCATCAGATTCTTACACTCGTCATTTCTGTAATTCGTAATTCATCTATATAGAAATCACTGAACACTTATGGTAGACAATAGAACTACTTGGCCTTCAGCAAACATTGCTGCATGAACTCTTACTACGGACAGCGAGAGGGGGAGGGCAGGAGGGGGCACACGGACATCAATGGAGATGGACATTTGCGACTGTGTGTGACTTGTGTATGTATGCTAGTGTTGATCTATGTGGACATATGACTTTATGCAGGTGCTATAGTCGCCCGTGTGTAAAGACCTGAGGTGGGGCCCGGAGGATATACATCAGAATCCTGCTTGACGATCTCAACCACTCATCCTTCTGAGATCGATACAATGAATGACAGTAATCTGGATAAAAACACTTACCTGCTGTCACTACCAGGAAATATTCAGATCATATAACGAGCTATATATCACATAGGTGTAGCAGTTAGTACTCGGTATGGGGCTAGGGTCAATAATAGCGCAAAACATCCCTCTTGTAGCTAGGTTGGCGCTTTGTCACTGAATGTGTTATTTTTAAAGTACAGCACGACCACTCCAGCACGTTTCGCAGGAAGACAAAAACCACATAAATAAACAGGAATACTGGGAACTGCCAAAGATGACAGGAGGTCAGCATGCGGGTCTCCCTGGTGTGAGTATCTTGGGCTTAAGGCCGAGGCCTCTCCGCCCACATCCCAGCATCTTGGCAGCCATGATCTGGGTGTTTCCAAAGTTCAAGGCTCCTCTCTCCTACAGCTGAGGCCTCGATTACGGCCGAGTTCCTGTGGAGAGAGCCGTCGCGGTGCCTGTGCAGTCCAGCTGACTCACAAACAAAACATTGCTTCCACTCCGCTCCTGAAGCAGCTCTTCGCACGGCGACGGCGAAAGGGGGAGGCCAGCATCGAAAATGAGTGGGGCTGAACCCAGTCTGTTAGATGCCAGCTACAGGGAAATTACCGCATTTTCCGAAATGCTGGCAGTGGCACCTGGGAAAGGCAGCAAGGGCTGGGTAAAGTCAGTCACACGTCATGCAGATGCGTCCCTTCAGACTAATGTTGCCCGTCTATTGTAGATCTGATGTTCTATAGGTAACTTTGCTTGTCTTTGTTTATACAATATGTGCAAAAAAAGAGCTTGAGAAGGGGGGGGGGGGCCGGATTAAAATAAGCAAACACCAACACTGACTCAAATGGAACGGACACACGGAGAGGGGGGGGGGGTGCGGGGGCGGGAACGGACACACGGGTAGCGGGAGGGAGCCTCCCCTAGCCCCAGCAAACAAAGCACTCACCTGGACTTCGTTCCGGGGCCGAGGCGGGACATGTTCGGTGCTCAGGCCTCGGATTACAGCCGAGTTCCTGTGGAGAGAGCCGTCGCGGTGCCTGTGCAGTCCAGCTGACTCGCAAACAAAACATTGCTTCCACTCCGCTCCTGAAGCAGCTCTTCGCACGGCGACGGCGAAAGGGGGAGGCCAGCATCAGGAAACAAGCGGGAGGGGGCGGGAAAGGGGGAGGAGAGACGCAGAAGACGGCCGGAGCAGGAAGGCGGGTGCCGGCTCAATGCCGGACCAGATTCAGGGGCGTTCCCGGCTTTTGGCTGACGTCGCGTGACGTCGGCAAAAGCCAAAGAATCTCGGGAACGCCCCCGAATCTGGTCCGGCATTGACGGACAGGCCCCTCGTCCAATGGCTAGCCTCCATTTATGGAGCTAGCCAATCGGAGGAGGGGGCGTATCCCGACCCACACACACAACTCAAGAGGTTTTTTGGCGCATGCGCAAAGCGCATGGCCAGTCAAAACCTAAAAACATGTGAAGCTAATGAATTCATCAGGAGAATAGTAACGTTGTAGTATGTAGCTGGTGGTAGATATCAGAGCAAACTGCTGCAAATATATTACTAAACCATGGTGTGGTAGGGCACTGCTATGACAGCCAATACATTTTCCATTGAATTGACCATTATATTTGCACAGACGTACAGCTTTATTGATACAATTATACAGTGCACAAACGATAAAGTATGGAAATATGAATCACCTCATAGATTGATTTATTTTGATCGTATTAAAATCGTTTTCCACCCCACTTTATAATTACAATAAAAGTGCTTGATTTATGCTTTCCTTATTCTGATATATTCCAAAATATTTGTACAGTTCATTTACAGGCATTTTAATTTTGTTGTGCAGTAGAAAAAAAAATCTTACAGCCTTTCTACACTCAGCAAGTTTGCCACATACATGTTCTCACTTTGTAGTCAGAGAAAGCAAAGTAAACACCAAGCTCCCTTTAAACAGCAATTTGTCTGGAAGGCCAAGCCTGACATTTGACGTCTGTCTTTGAATACATAGCAAATGTGGCGAGATAAAACCAAAATTTAAAGACCTCTTTATTGCTCATTGAACTTTTGTACCCCAGCATGTTAATTTTGGGTGTGCTTCACCACCCTCACTCTCCTACTTCCAGCGATGGCATAGTCATGAAAATGAGGAAAAGGATTGTTTAAGTTATCTAATGGTAAAGAGCATTGACCAAAATAAAAAAGCTCGTAGACAGGACATTGTTCCTCACAGCCATGCAAGATTGATGAACAGGTAGTGTCAGAGAGAAGTAGAATCAGTCAAGCTGAAAGATCAGAGATGGGAAACCTTTCCAAAGAACTGAAAAAACATTTACTGCTGTGAACTAGCATACATGGGAGACAGCTGAAGAAGCATATGTTTGTGGAGTGCCTCACAAAAAAAAAAAATCACAGAAAGCGAGCACTTGTGGAAGAATACAAGGAGCCAGTCAGAGAGGTGGTAAATGGTATACTCTCCATGTGAGGGACTAAGACATGCGGACAGCCATAAACAAGCATTGGCATAGCCAATGGATCTCGCCTTTGGAACCTTATAAGTGTTTAGCCATGCAACAGTTGCTGTTGTTGCAACAAGGATATTTTGATGCATAATTAAATACTTATAAGGTCCCAAAAGCGAGACCTGTGCCTTTCTTTTGTTGTGCACGGCGCACTTAAATTCACACATTTCACTTTCAGCGTGACGCTCATAAACGTGCATCGTGTTTTATCTTCTTTTTATGTCGCTGACTTAGAAAAGTTAAATAAGGCATAAAATATTCGGACACAAAAGAGCATCAGAGAAGCAGCGGCATTCAACATAAGCCTCAGCCAAGGCCCAGATGTGCTGAGTGAAAGAAGAGCCCTCTCCACCCCCACCGCCCCGCTCCAGAAATCAGCCCTGCCCCTCCCTTTGTTGGCCTCGCTCTACTTTCACTTCCGCTCTTTGCTTTCTCTCCTGCTTCCCACCAGGGTAGTGGTCTCTGCCCTTGTCACCCTGTGAGTTTAAGCCCAGGCAGCTGGATAAATAAACAAAATGATCAGAGCTGTGTGGATGGCTAGCACTTTTGTGAGGAAGCACACAACTTCTACCTTATCAAATCCTGTACTCCTGGATATCCACATGTGGGTGTAGCCAACGCCCCTCTCCTTGTGATACTCCGATAATTGTTTGGCAACAACTTTGTTGTCAAGCTAGACCATAAAATATGTTCCATTAGTGGCTGAGTTTTCGTGGGATTCAAAGCTATCTATACGGGCTCATAGCTCTCTGTGCCTCATTGCGCCTTTGTTTAGTCCTTTGCGAATTTGCATCTTATTTTAGTATGCCCTTTGTTACGCTGCCATATGAGGTGGTAGGACTTGCTGTCCCTGCTTTTTAACTTTACTTTCATGTTGCTCAAGCATGATTCTCATGCTTATGGTGTCAAGAGCCCTGGGTAGTGGTCCACTTGGCAGCTGAAACCGAGTCAGTGTCACCTCAATTTCAAAAATAAAAATGAAGGTGCTGCTGTGGCTGGGCCAGCTGCACTAGATTCGATGCGTGACTTGGTGCCAGGAGTAGTATAGCGAGTAAGCCCACACAAGTTTCTACTCACCATTAATGCAGATAATAGAAAAACCTCTGGATCTTTTTGACGTATGAAGCCAAACCCAAGCAGCTACTAGCAAAACCGAATCCCTTCACCGGAGGCGCGCAGACTGAATATCCTTTCACCGGATGCGCCAGACCCCCTATTACGGGTGCACTAGTCCGTGCCATTGGTAACTGACGAAAACTGATTCTAAACAACGATACACGACACGGCGCTTAGATTGAATATTGCCTCACCGGATGCGCCAGACCCCCTATTACGGGTGGATTAGTTCATGCCAGTGGTAACTGACGAAAACTACATATGACTCCTAATGGTAGTAGCTTCCTTTATGCTACTCGCTTTTGTATCTTTGAAACGCGCTAGACTCCCCATTTTCCGGTTTTGCCACCTGAATTACTGGTGTGCAACATACAAGCAATTGCTTGTTTATCGCGCTTCGCCATTTCTTCATCAAATCTGAGGAGCCCCAGTCCGGTGTATATTGATCATCCTCCCCTTAAAATAATCTTAGGAGAGTGAAACACAACTAGAGTCAAGGCATGTATTGATATGTCCTGATGATGGTCCTGAATTAAATAAGGACCGAAACGTCGTCGACACTGTACACGTGATGATTTGTACACTCTTCCACTATGTAAATCACAGAATGTGTATGTAATTAATAATTGTCTGTCCCGATTTTTTGATTATTTGACAGACTTTTTTCTTGCCTTGTAACTGTCTGTTTTTTATGGTTGTGTATATGTGGTAGCTGGACGAAGGTTTGTGTTCCACTTAGAAATTTTCTTGTATATTTTGCTACATTCGAGTGTATTTATTATTAAAATATGTCCGGCTGGACATTGAACAAAGATTCCAATTTTGGTCTATTTGTACCTTGTTTTTAAATTGTGATTGATGTCTGGGACCACTGTCATTTTTTATGTACAGGTCGCGCATGAAGGCGAACTGCTAGGTACCAGCCTTGTCCACGATTTCCAACTCCGAGGGCGACGAATCCACCTCGATCTCTTTGCGGTAAAAGTCCTCGATAGTGGGGTCGTACTTCTTGATGAAGGTGCCCGTCACGAACTGCACAGTCAGCGCGGACTTGCCCACACCGCCGCTGCCCAGCACCACCACCTTGTACTCGCGCATGGTCCCCCCGCCACTGGCACCAGCCCCGTGCCCCCTCCCTCGCCTCCTTGGCATGTACTCACACCTTCCCCGCCCCCCGCGGAACAGCAGCGGCACCCCCAGGCGGCATGGGCGGGCCCTACGGACCCCCCCCGGCTGCGGCTAATGCTGCACACAATGACTGATGAACCGCGCGCCCCCCCCCCCGCCTGCCCGCGTGCCGGTGCCTAATGTCCACCACCTTGGCTTTTGGGAGCGGGGGAAAGCTATCCCTGCCTTCTTACATGTGCGGGAGATAGTCGGGCGAAATGCCGGGGGCCCCTGTGGTTAGGCTGCCCATGTTGGTGGTGGTGCTCCTCTCTGGCCATAACTGCTGGCTGCGCACCAGTAGGGCTGGATCCGAATCCGTTGTGTCTTGCGTGGAGCCCGGAGGGGGCTCCGATCTTCGGGACCACCGGTGAGTCGGCGCCGCCGTCCTCCTCCCCCCCCCCCCCCCCCCCAACAGGGTGGGGGTTGCAGCTTCAGACCGAGACCCTGTCATGGCGACTTGGATGTAGCTTGTTCCCTTGTGCCTCCAATTAATTTTTTTGTATTGTAGCAATGCTCGGGCTAATCTAATTTTTATTATTTCCTAGGAATGGCAGCTCTCATCCTGTGGCTTAAATGCGAGCTTCTTTCCATAGCCAATGTTCTTTCCATAACTAACGTAATAATTACGTTTAACTGTATTTCTTAAACATAAGTATCAAAAAACGTTGTCGACATACTGTCCGTGTGCCCGTTCCCCCCTCCCGCTGTCCGTGAGCCTGTCCCCCCTCCCGCTGTCCGTGTGCCCGTCCCCCCTCCCGCTGTCCGTGGTTTTCATTTATATAGCGCTTGTTACCCCCAATGGGGTGTTAAAGCACTTTTTTGGCAAGTAGGTATCCAAGGCAGGTCGGGGATTAAACTATTGGCATTGTAAATGACAATGCCATTTATTTATCTGTTTTCAAAACCAACACATAAATACAAATTTTGTCATTTACAATGCCAATAGCTCAAACTTTTCAAAAGGCGAAACCATTGCATTGTAAATGCTTGTTTTGTGTGTTAGTAATGGGGACCTAACCGTTACTGCGAGTCTCTTAAGTAGCCCAGTGAGTATTTTTGATCATTTTAAAACCTCTAGTTCAGTTATTCTTAACCTTTTGAATTCTGTGAATCCCTGCTCAATCACTACTGGAATCTAGGGACCACCCCACTGAATAATTAATGGACTCCGGAGACCTCCACTGGGTCATTACTGGAAGCCGAGACCTCATTTTAAGTAATTCGGACATTGTATTTAATCTCAAACAAATATAAAGCAATTATAATTTTTATGGGAAGGTTGGAGCTTTTGTAACTTCTAATTTCAAATTACTTCACATTTACAGAATGTTTTTTGCTTGTTTATTTATACATACTTAACTATTAATTGCATTGTTAGCTATTATTACACATACTAATTTGTTAATATTATTTAATTTTCTAAGCAGTCATGGACCCCCCCCCCCGTACCCAAGTTAAATTCACGGATCCCCAGTTGTTCCCAGACCACAGGTTAAGAACCACTGGTCTAGTTTATTATGGCCTTCCACAATACAATAGGATATTAACTCACCTTCCTTAAATCCGAGCAATGCTTTTCAAAACATCATGCTTTATTTCCGGACCTGTGAAATCATTTGTCTCTGAGACTTGAGACCTTGACCCAATATCAATCTGAATGCCTCTGTTTCCTCTGAACTACTTAAGATGTAAAAACAGAATATGTAAATATATTTTATTTGGTTCATAAGAGAACTACAGACATAGAGCCTTCAACAGTTCAAGTCGTTCAGCTGGATCTGCCTTGCTGGGCCCTGCAAATCAGCCTTCTAATAGGGGTTCCCACCAACTTCCTAGATCTCTAAGACTCTATAACTGCTGGTTCCTGTTATAATAGGGGGCAACTGATTGCTTATCCAAGTAGACTTCCTCTAGTCCAGGGAAGACAATGCTTAATCAATGACCTAAGCCCCTGGGAAAGTTTATTCTCCCCGAAGCAATTTATTCTGCTTTAGTGAAGGTTATTTCTCCATGGTTTGTAAACTAATCGGATGGTTCCAGCTTCTCCGTCGGAGATGTTTCTGTAAGCTTTTTGTGGCATGGTCTTCTTTTCTTTTCCTTCTGTGGAGTTAGTAAATTGCGCCCTATTGTTCTGGGGACTCGCTAAGCCTATTTCCAGCACCAAGAGACAATCTAGTTTATAGTGTGCCTTATCTAAAATAATGTTAATGTGCAATTTAGGTCTTTGGATGTGCTGGTAGATGGAATTAAATTTGGATCATGCCCTTGTGTAATATTGCATTTTCAACACATGGTAAACCCCTAGGTCACCCTCTGTGTAGACCAGCATTATCCCACATGCCTTCTGAGTATGTGCTAAAAGGTGTCAAGGCTCGCCAATATTGGTTTTTATCCTTAACTAGACACAGCTATCCCTGAATGACTTTATTCCCATTGACTGAAAATTTTAATTTCAGATCATTCATATTTCATAAAGATAAGCCAGAGAGAATTGATTCCCAAACCTCCTGTACTGTTCTTGACCAGGGATATTTTTCTTATTCTGCATTAGGAGGGACTCCTCCTCTCAGAGCAAAATAATGTTTCCGTTGGTTTAACTTGAAGGCTATGTGGTCGCTGCTCTAGTTAAGACCAGAGACCCTAAATGACTCAGTTGCCATGTTGATAGCCTCAGAGCACTCATTTGAATGTTGATACTAGAATACATTACTTGACTGCTCTCGTTTTTGGGCACTAAATTGAAAAATAATGCCACCCTTGAGTGTATATTTGATATTTTTTGTATAAACATGGATGTGTTTTTTTTAACAGATTTTAGTAAACAGTTAATTAAGACTTCTTACAGTCGCCAATAGAAGTACGCTATTCAATAGCTTTGTAGTTGCTTGTGCCTTCCGATCTTCCCCCCCCCCCCAATGTAATTTGTGGAACAGTCTCAAGCAGGGTCAATGTTCATCTGTTCTGTCATTAGCTGCCCTTTATTCACCTGTCTGTCCTTTGTGATATTCTAAAGGCACCAAGCTATTGGTGAAAGTGCGTACCCGCTTGCTCTGTGCAAGAAGCCAGAACCCCCCCCCCCTTCCAGCAAGGCGTGTCATGGTATGTAATGATCCCGACTTATTTGCATGTCATTGGATGGACGATGTCTCAAGTGAATCTAGTTTCCACCTCCACTTCTGATGTATGTTGCCTAGGTATTCTGTGTTGACCCATCTTCACTGGCACACTTTACATAGGAGGCTGTGGGTGATAACATCTCTGCCCCCTGGTCTCATGGCACCTCCATCTCCTCCCTCTTCCCCCCGGATCCATTTCTGGGTGTTTAAGTAATGTCACCAATGCTCCCCATGCTCTGGCTGACTCTAGGGATATCTTGCTCCCATTTCTTCTGGATTTTCTTAGCCGGACTGCCCCCTTGCAATCTGCCCATTTTGTGACCTCCCTCTTCCATCTATCTACACTCGGGTCGTGCTGTGTTTTCCAATGACTAGTGATCTCTCGTTTTGCCAGTAGGAGTCTCAGGTCTTGGAATTTGCTGGTTACTTTTATTTTTAGAAGTGTGGGGGAACCAGTGTAAAAGAAAGAATCCTGGTGTCGTGGTCACTTCCCTCTCTGCAAAAAAGAAACCCGAATCCTGCCCAGTTAATATACACAGGTCCTTCACGAGGATCCTACACTTTATAAAGAGTGTGACACACTAGGATAGGAGCCAGACACACAAGGAAACCTTTAGGTTCTTTTATTTATCGATTTATTTTTTCTGATTCATTTTTATAAAAAAGTTTTTCTTTTTACCATAAAAAAGACATAACATGTATTTGTCTAACGTACAATTTCAAAGACAATTCATAGAGAAATACACAGTCCCGCACACACCGTACCATACTAGATTCAGACCACATTCATCTCATTCACACTAACTCGCATTCAAAAGTTCCTTCTTACATAAGACAAACAGGTACATCAGTGCCTAAAATTGCAACCAAGGTGAAGGATGCTGCAATGACAAAGAACACATATGGGGCCAGGAATAGATGTATCAATTCGTCTAGATCAGATGGTAAACTGCCACCCTCATGAAGAACGTCAACGCGCGTTTCGGTGTGGGGCCAGAGTAGGACCGCACCTTCATCAGGGCGAGGAGGTACCACGGGGTGGGGAACACACAAAGCAGAGCATGCAATACACAGACTGTTCCTCACGGGCTTCAGATGTGCTTGAGGAAAGGGATCTAGTCCTATGTCTTACAGAACAGGTCGTAATAGGTTTCAATCAGAATGGGTTGCGACTTCTATCGGTCTACCAAACCTGTAGGAGAGGCCGCCCGAATTAGTTTTTCTTTTTTTGCGTCTTTTAAAGGGCGCTTTCGTATATGTATAGATACAGATGCACCTCTTGAGGAGTCATAGTCCATACACAATGGCGGAAAGCGTCGGGCAGAAAAGATGAAAAATCTCCCTTCCGTTTCAAAAACGATGAATTTGTACGGCGTAAAGGATGTTCCTCGCGGGGGGTTCTGAGATGGATTCAAAGCATAAAGCGTAGTCGCTCTACGATCACGACGCCAAGTTCGCTCTCCGATCTCATGGGAACCCCCTTCTATGTAGTCACTTCCCTCTCTGCCACTTCGGTCAATACTGTGGCTATCGCCCTCCAAAAGTTCACTAGTGTCAGGCAGGCCCAGACCATATGGAAGAAATCCGCTCCCCCCTCATTGCATCGGGGGCATGCTGCTGTCCTTGTGTTAAAGTATCTGTTGATATTCCTCGTTGTTAGGTATGCTCTATGAAGGACCTAGAACTTAATTAGTTGAAACCAGGCATTGCTAGTGATTTTACTCATTTGTTCCACTAGGCCATGCCTTATCTTCTCATCTATGGCTTCCCCTAAGTGGTCTTCCCACCGTTGTTGTAGAGTATTTAGAGATTGGAGTGATGCATTATGGAGCCGTCTATATAAGCAGGTGACTGCCTTGTATGTCCCAGAAGCGGACACTACATATCGGCACCCTTCTGAAAATGGTGGCTCCAAGAACCCTCCCTCCCCAGGGCTTTCGTATCGCCGCTGTAAAGGCAGTGTGTAGTAAAAAGTGTACCTGGGGCACATCATATCCTTCCCTAAATTTGTTAATCAGCAGTAAGGTGCTATCTTCGTATAGCATTCCCACAGTGGTCCCTCCTAATGTCGCCCACTCCTCTAGCTCTCGCCTCTTACCCCAGTGTGGCAATTCCTCACAAATGGAGAGTGGGATATCTGTGGCACCTGGGTGTCCAGTTTTGGACCTCTGCATTTACGAATCACTTTTAACAACGTGGTGCAGTCTCTCCCCTTTGTGGGCAGACGTAACACCACTCTGGATAGGAGTGTCAGACTTGGGGTTGCAGCATCTAGTTGTTTTATTCCCCGCACTCGACCAGCGACCCATTTCGTGAGCCATTGCAATTGCGCAGCTATATAGTAATATTCAAAATCTGGTAATGCCAGCCGGCCCGCTGTCTTTGGTCCTCTGAGTGTGGTCAGTGCTACACTGCGCCTCCCCGCCCCCATAAGAATGACGTCACCAGCGTTTTCAGGTGTCGAAACATCCTTGCCGGGATCCAGACCGGGAGTACCCAAAAGAAATGGACTAATCTTGCTAAAGTCACCATCTTCAGTAATGCTACTCTTCCCGCCACTGACAAGGGAAGGATCCCCCAGAAGTCAAAGCATGTTTTCGCATTTCTGATCGCTTTACCCATGTTACCTTCCAGTAGGTCCGTTTGGTATGGTAGACCTGTATTCGCAGGTAGGGCAGGCATCCATCCTCCCACAGTACTCTGTCTGTGGCATCTCTCTTCAAGTTCCACCACTCTCCCCAGGGTCGCCAGCAGGTCTCTTGCCCCGTTGAGGTCTTCCTCCAAGCTACGAAGAAATAGCAGTAAATCATCAACGTATAGTGCTATATGATTAATACCACCTAACATCTCCAGGCCCTGATAGGAGTTTCCTGTCCTGTCTCTAGCGGCTAGGGTCTCCATGGCTAGGGTATGTAGAAGTGGTCATTAAGGACACCCCTGCTGCGTCCCCCTTTCCACCCTGTAGCTTCTTGACTCTAGCGCTAGAGTCCGCATAGAGTAAGGCTCTGTCCATGCCACAAAGCCCGCCCCAGTCCAAATTTCCACATCAGTCAGAACAGGTATGGCCATTTGAGACTATCAAAGGCCTTTTCTATGTCAACTGCAAATATGGCTGCTTCTTCTATGCAGTAAGAGTCTGCCTCTAATATTCACAATAGTCTCCGTTTGTTCATTGCTGTATTGTGAGACGGTATGAACGACGCCTGATCCTGGTAGATAAGGTCTGACATATCTGGCAGGAGGCGCATGGCTAGGATTTTTCTCAGGATCTTAGAATCCAGGTTGAGCATGGGGAGCGGTCTATATGCCATTTTATCAGATGCCTGTTTTCCTGGTTTTAGTAACAGGATAATTAAAGCCTCTCTTGTGGATCCCGGCAGTTTCCCAATCTGCTTCATGCGGTTATGCAACTCCACTAGCCGGGGGGCCAGGAGGTCGGTATACATGGAATAGAACTCCACTGGGAATCCATCAGTCCCAGGCGTTTTGTTCCTGACCATAGTTTTTATGGCTAGCCTCACCTCCCCTGCTTCTATATACCTCCCCAGTGCCTCCACTTCCTCGTCCGTAATTGTTGGCAGAGCCGCGTTTCCTATATAGGTGTCTATCTCTGCTTCTTAGGGCTACATTCTACTTTTGTGTAACTCCGCGTAATAGTCAAAGAATAACCTATTGATGTCGTGTTGGCGATACTGTACCTCTCTCTGTTCGTCTCTAAATGCGAGTATAAACGATCCCCGTTTGGCCGGGTTGACTAGCCATGCAAATAGTGATCCAGACTTATCCCCCTCTGTGTGAGCTTGTGTCATGTACTGTTTATAGTCTAAAAAGCACAGTCTTTCTACATGCTCCGCCACTGTTTATTTGGCTGCAAATAGCTCTTTCTGTATTTCTCTATTCCCTGGTCTTGCCTTCTCAAGCTCTTGGAGTTGTTGTTCGGCTACCTGCGTATCTCTCAAGAGGGTCCGCCTCACCCCTACCATCTCCGAAAGACACCTGTCCATGAGCACCACATTGAAGGCCTCCCACTGTAGTATGAGGTTCTAGCAGTACCTGCGTTGTCTTCAAAGTACTGCTCAATAGCTGTTCGTATTGTCGCGTGATATACCTGATCTTCTAATGCCTCCGGCACCAAGTAGGAATATTAGGCCTACTTTGCGCTACTCTCCAGTATTGGTTTATGGTCTGAGAGAGTCCATGCCAGATTTTCACTAGTCTGGATGCATTTGTGTACATCTAAGGAGCACAACACATCATCAAGTCTAACGCGTAATTCATGTAGATGAGAGAAAAAAGAGTAGTCTCTATCCCCCGGATGTTGTGCCCTCCAGGAATCTATCGGCCCCCATTGGTGTTGCCACTGGCTGCATGGTTTGGCTGCTCTACGGATGGGCGAGTCCTGCAGGGGCAGGTGGGAGCGATCCAAGTCAGTGTCCACGATACAATTGTAATCCCCCCCCCACCCCAGTATCGCTGATCCAGTCAGTGCAGGTGCTAGTGTTCTAGAAACGGTAGCAAAGAATGAAGTTTGATCAATGTTTGGGCTGTATATACTCCCAATCGTCACGTCCTTGCCGTCAAGTTTGCCTATTAGCACGACATATCGCCCTTCGGGGTCTATGATCTGTCTGATACACTTAAAGGGGACTGTCCTCACCCATATTAATGCCTCTCTAGCAAACGCCAAATAGTTTGTATAGTATACTTGTCCCCTCCATCAACACTGTAGTGCTGCTCCTTCCTTTGCATTGATATGTTTCCTGTAGCATTGCAATTTGAGCTCACCTCCAAGTTAAGTATGCATGTACCTTGTGGCACTTTGTCATGGTGTGCATCCCTCGTACATTCCACGAGATGCACTTAAGGTCTATGGCGGGAACCATTGGACTGGTACTAAAGATCTCCCAGCAGATTTCCTATTACAGATACGCCTGGCCCTAAAATGTAAACCCCCAAACAAATTAACAACCCAACTCCCCCTCCCCAGGATAGGTAATATTCCAGTGCCCATCCAAACTTTAACGAAAGAAAAGTGCTACTGTATTTTGGGATTTGGTGTCAGCCAGCAGGCCTGGAAACCCTGCCTTCCGGTTCTCCCCCATCTTGCTGGTGCAATTGCCGCCCTAGTACCTTGCATAGCTTAACATGTGATTTCCAGTTGCTGTCTCCCTTTTCCCAAGGTCAAAGCTGAGAGGGTGAGATCCGTTACGGCCATTGTCCCATTCCTTACAGCAGCCTCTCGTTCATATGATTTCATCAACTGACTTAGGCAGGTCTGTCTCTGAATCTTCTGCGGCACTGGAGTCCTGGGAGCAGTCTGATCGTCCCTCTTCTTGGTCGCTCCTTGTTGATCTGGGACTAGAACTTGTTTGACTGAGCTCTGCAACTGCCTTGAGGAACTTGTGGTGTTCTTCCCTTAATTCCGTTGAGGACGGTGTCCTAGTTTGGTCTGAGCCTCTGTCTCGTTTCCCTGCCATTGACCCCGGCGAGTTGTCGCGCAGTCCTCTGCTCGGACCAGAGCTCCTACCGGGCGAGAAGGAGCGCACGGTCTGGGGAGGCCCGATGGGACCCTGTGTGCCATTTCCACCACATAGAATTGGGAGAGCCCCTCCGGAGCCACTTCTGTTTTTATCCAATCCTCCATGAACTGCACAACGTCGCTCCCTTCCTCTCTTTCTGGTACCCCTATGATACGCAGCTTGTTTCTGCAAGACCTGCCTTCATTGTCTTCTCCGCTTACTTCCAAGATCCGCACTTTGGTTTCTATGTCTGAAAGTAATTTTCGCAGTTCCTGTAGGGAGGTGGGAGATTGTCCGTTCGGTAGCTGTCACTCTCTCCACCAGTTGGCGGTGGTCTTCTTTTAGTAGGCTTAGGTCAGTGCCAATGGCATAAATCTTAGCTTCTAGTACTCCGCGGGATGCTGTGATAGCCTGCATGATGTCTGTTAGCGTCGATCGTACATGGGTGAATTCTTTTGCCACTTCCGTGCTGTCTTCCTCCTCATCTGTCTGGGCGCTTCCCCTGTCCACATCAAGAGTAGTATGGCCTCTCCTTTCCGGTATTTTCCCCATGTTGTGCAGCCAAGTTATCTCCCCTGTATGTTGGGCATTGAATGGAGGCGTGAAGCGGTGCTCTGTTGCTCTCTGGCCCTCCCTGTCACACACCGCGTCGCCTCACAGTACCTCTCCATGATCCCTAAGCCAACTTCGCTCACCCAGTGCGTTATATTTTGTGGGGTCTGGGGTCGTGGGATCAGCAAATGCTTGTGGCGCAGGCGTTCCCCCTGGGCCCCTTGTTAACCCACCTCAGTGACACAATGCTCCCCTTTTGCTCATCCGCCTCCTGCTCTCCTGGTCCAGTACAGGATTAGGCCTCCTAATCTCCTTTTCCAGTACAGGATTCGGTCTCCGCTTGCTCCCACTGCATTTTTTACGCCGCCTATTACCTTGTACGTGGACTCCCCGCTCTTCACTACGATCAGGCACAGCATTTGTGAGGCCCACGCCGATTCCGGTCAAGCCGCTCTTTGTGCTAGGGTTGCCGTATGCGATCTAGTGCAGCCCTCTCACAGTTGACACTCCTCTCTGCATGCTCCCAAGTGCTCAACTTACTTGTGGATTAAGGTGTTATTCACGGGGTCACAAGTGTTCTGCAGCGAACCCACTCTCACTCTGGTCAGGGCCGTGGTCCCTCCGAAGCCTCCCTTCAGTGCTGTTGCCTTCTTGGCAACCGCGAGCTGCCGCTATGCCAGTCAGGCCCTTCCTCTCCCAGGTACCTGCTGATGCCCGCGGTTCGGCCTGACTCCCTGTCTCTCCTCATTTAAGCCAGGGCAGCGTTGGGTCACGAGTAGCTCCTGCTGACTCCTCCTCCTGGGTGTTGCTGTTTGCCCAGTCCTGCAGTAGGCCCAGTGCGGCCTACCTTCATGGCAGTGGGCTCACTGGATCCCCGTGTGTTAGGGTGTGCGGGCGGCGTCCGCCGGATCTACCATGGATTATCCCTTGCTCTCAGCCCTGCTATGGATCGTCTTGCAGCCTGCTTTCTTCCTTGCAGTTCACTCGGCATTGCGGCACTCATAGGTTGCGGGGATAACTTCCGGCCCAAGTACTTTCCGCCTTCTCCCGCTTAACCCTGGGGCAGCTGCACAGGCTCGAAACGGTTCCTCCTGCATCTCACCTTCTGTGTTGCGGTGCCTCTAGCCCCCCTGGTAAGCGTGCACCGCGCCGATGCCTACGGGGCCATCTTCACTCCCGGCAGGGTCCTCCAGGTCCTGTATAGCTCGGTGGCCGGCCTAGAAGTCGTGCCCTCAGGTTGCTCGTCCGCTGCGCTGCATTTCGAACTATCGGCCCTGGCGGCTACACTGCAAACGGACTCCCTGAGCCATCTTCAACAGCGAAAGCGGCTGCCATTTTGTTGGTCGTCTGGAGGCTGCCACGTTACTCATTGTCCACATCTCTGGTGAGTGAGATCCTGTGTCCACTTAGAGAAATTGTTCTGGGGTGCCTCCTCCGCCCTTTCAGTGAGCATTCATCTGCGCTGGGGCTCAGGATTATGTCGGATCTCCGGGACAGAGCTCAGTATCCCGCGTCCAACTACATCGGCGGTTAGCCATGCCCCCCTAGACATTGACATGTTGGGCTTGTAAGATGCATTCTATCATTATTATGGCACATGTAACAGAAACACTACAGAGCGATGATCTTTCATTAATTAATTGTGGATTCTGTATCCCTTTGCAGAGCCTTATTTCTGGCCTTCCATCTGAGCACTGTATGGGCAGCTAAAACAGAATTATGTTCTAGCAATGATGCCGAGGCTTAGACAAATGGTGTGGGATGTGGCTGGCGATGTGCACGAACCTGGCTCACATGAACTGTACCCGATCTGCAGTTTTGGGTAGACTTTTAAAAGCCTTACTATAATTCCGACAAATAAGCAATGCTGTAGTCGAGACCCTAAAAAAAAAAAATAAGTGTGTGTGTGTTTCTTTTTTTGTTACTGATGCAACTCGGATCGGTAGCTAGAATGAAAGAAAAAGTGTGCACTCTAGGACTGCAAGGCTGTATTTGTGTTTCTTTTTACTTTAAACACTATTTACAAAGCCAAACTGTCACAAAGGCGCAACCTATTGGCTTTGCCAGTGCTTATTACGCATGTTGGGCAAAGGCGACTGACCAAACCTCCAGTAAACAAGTGAGAGCCGCCACAATAGCCAACATTTCTGGACCACTGACTATGAGATGACTCTTGCTACACTAAAGCCAAACTACACAGGTCAACCATCCATAAAGATTGTACTGGCTCTCGTAACAAAAGCAATAGCATCACAATTCTCTTCTTTACCTAGACAGAATCAGAAGAGATAACACCATCTATATCCAACAAAATTGTAGCGAACTATATTAGAAAAGGAGAATCCGCAGGTTTTAAAGTGGTGGTGTGCTCAAAGTAGTAAACAGGGAAAGAAAATAGGTAAAGAGGTCAAAAGTGTCAGGAAGCGCCAAGTCTAAAGGACATATAGCTAACCTGGCAGCATAAATTGGACAGAGTAAGGGTAAAACAGAAAATAAGAGAAGATGCACCGAATAAAATGAGGGGATGACCGTAAAGGCTTGCCTTCGGTCCTTGTTATCTTGGGTGATGTTCACTGTTTTATTGGAGATCTTTAAAATTCACAACTCTACTGAACATAGTGTGCTCAACTTCAATCTTCAAAAGCCGCCTAGAATGTTCTGTGGTTCCCAATAGCTCAAAATTTCTTTTTGATTGAGCAGTAGATACATTTTCCTTTACACCTCCCAAAAGTAACTCGCTACTGCCTTGGTCACATGCAGATTCGAGCATTCAAAAACACTGCATTAGCTAACCACACTCGAAGGTCTTTATTGACTATTCCACAAATTATGTAGATGACTTGCTGCTTGAATGGCACCCAGTACATGCTTGACAATACAGACTCCATAATACAAGTCCTACCAAACCAATCAATACCATTAAACACCCTCGATCACAACGATCTACTTTAGGATATTCAGGGTTCAGAAGAATGTATTAGATTTCATCTGGGATAGCCTATAATGTTCCTCGGAATAGACATCAAATACTAAGCCAAGAACCCTGGAGCGTTCTTTGTGTGTCCTTTGACTGGTGTGATCCTCACAGTTTGAAATCTTTGCAGTGAAATTCAGCATCACTGTCCAACCATTACAAAACATAACAGATCTAAAAGGCAGACGTTTTGGGGGCAGGAATGGGGTGCGGGAGGTGGAGGGTGAAGGAGACACCCATTCAACTAGCAGTAATTGCCAAACAAGAGTGGTTTCTCAAACTGAATGTTGGAAATTCTTAAGTGATGATTGCATCATCCTGGGTACAAAAGCCTAGCCGTCACCCCTACATCAAATACTCCACCCAAGGTCTGGAAAAAAGTTCCATAAAAAGCCGTGATAATCCTCTCACGGGGCATATGTGGACTTAATCGTGATTATTAAAGTGACAGGCTAGACCTACTCACTTCACTTTAATACAGTACGTGACTGCTTTGTGAAAGCCTGTCAAGGCAATGCAATCATGACTACAACTACAGAACAGCTTTATCCAACAAGCATTGGAAATGCAATAGGTCTCGCATTAGGAAAGTTTGAGCTATTGGTCTTGTAAATGACAATTTTTTTATTTATGTGCTGTTTTTGAAAATAGCTAAATTAATAGCTTTGTCATTTACAATGCCAATAGTTATAACTTTCGCAAATGTGACACCTATAGCATTTGTAATGCAACATGTTTAGTATTTACGTGACTTAGATGTATTGATATTACAAATAACAATGGCTTTTAATTTTTTAAAATAATTAATACTTAAATAAAAGTGATTGTAATTTATAATGGCAATAGCTTAAACTTTTGTAAATAACTTTTGTGAAGATTATGTTGTGTATTTTATTGTGACGAAAATCCAAGAACAGAAGTGAAATATTAACATCTTTTTGTGACATTTGTAATAAAGCTTGAAACATTGAGAGAACATATTTGAACCAGTGATGCTGTGGTTGCGCTGAGTGATGCTGAGTGATGCTGTGGTTGCGCTGAGTGATGCGGTGGTTGCGCTGAGTGGTGCTGTTGTGGTGCTGTTGTGGTGCTGTGGTGGTGCTGAGTTGTGCTGTGGTGGTGCTTGGTGGTGCTGTGGTGTGCTGAGTGATGCTGTGGTTGCGCTGAGTGATGCTGTGGTTGCGCTGAGTGATGCTGTGGTTGCGCTGAGTGATGCTGTGGTTGCGCTGAGTGATGCTGTGGTTGCGCCGAGTGATGCTGTGGTGTGCTGAGTGATGCTGTGGTGTGCTGAGTGATGCTGTGGTGGTGCTGAGTGATGCTGTGGTGGTGCTGAGTGATAATGTGTTGGTGATGAGTGATAATGTGATGGTGCTGAGTGGTGCTGTGGTGGTGCAGAGTGGTGCTGTGGTGGTGCTGAGTGGTGCTGTGGTGGTGCTGAGTGGTGATGTGGTGGTGCTGAGTGATAATGTGGTGGTGCTGAGTGGTGCTGTGGTGGTGCTGTGGTGGTGCGGAGTGGTGCTGCTGAGTGATGTTGTGGTGCTGCTGGGTGGTGCTGTGGTGGTGCTGAGTGATGCTGTGGTGGTGCTGAGTGGCAGACAAACAAGGGAAAAACAAGTCTAACAGAGGGCAGAAGGGCACAAACCAGGCGTAGGTGTCCCAGACACAGCACACATCTACAAAGCAGAGATTTGCCACAGAGCCACACACATTATTGGAGCCACAAACATTACTTCTCTCGTTATGATAAAATTAATCTGGTTTTAATATCGCATTTTCCCCTAGCTTGTATCACAAAGCCTTCCATGAAACACGAGGCTGTCTCGCGAGCAGCTCTCGTAGCTTTGCAGCCAACAGACAAAAAAAATAATACACTACAAACAAACCCGCACAAAAGGGAGTGGCTTCACACAGCGGAGTCCTCGGTGCCGATGAGCAGCTGTAGGCCGGAGAGACGAGACGGGATAAGGAAGGGAGGCCCGGCGGGGGAGCTGGCAAGAGCTGTGCTGATGAAAAAAAAAAGCATGCCCACCATGGTAAAAGATGACGAGCGGCGTGTTGATCAAAGGAAATATACCGCACGCCTCCCAAAGCAATATCAGGTGGTGAGGGAGATTGCGTAAGCAACATGGGGAGAATGGGGAAAGCTAAAGTAACATGGGGAGGTTAGGGGAAGTGGAAGCAACACAGAGGATGGCGGGAGCTACAGCATCACAGGAATTGGTGGAAAGCCACACAGAGGGCACGGATGAGGGAAATATTGGGGAGGAAGACGCAGTTAAGCACAAGGGACAGGAGGCTGGGTAGGAGCAGTCTGGCAACAGATGTACACAAGTGAGACTGCTCGAAAACATGCACACTCTAGGGAAGTGCTTCACACAAAAGAAAAAAGTAATACGTGAAAGGCAAGCAGTGATGAGGGCCAATCAAAGAGATGGTAAAGAATGCTCCATGAGAGGCACAGGCAAAAGATTGAGTAGCTGGGAATAAGAAGCAGGCAAATGAGTGACAAAGAAAGTCAACCAATTGTAAGCAATGGGGGTGTGCCAAGTCTCTCTAGGCTTCTCGTAAGCCGCACTATGCCGCTCAACAGATAGCGCATGCCCTGTCTTGTAGGCTCGACCTAAAAACGATATTAGCTTTTTAATAAATTAAATACAACTGTAAATACAGTGGTTGATGCCTATGGAATGTTGATATTAAGATGCCCATTTGTTTGGTGCTTACTGGATTCTGATACTGGAAAACCCTTGACTTTTCATTTGTTTGTATACCTTGTTGGCATCTTAATGCACCTAGATGGTGGGGCAGTGTATTTCTGCAAAGATCTATTTGGCATTCGGACCATTCTGCTGCAACAATTTGTGTGCCACTAGTGGAGTGATTTATCTTCGTCCTTGAATATTTTTTCAAAGCCAGTGGTCAAGGCCAATTATATGGACCGTACATAGTTTTATTAGGACCTTCTGAAGTAGAGCATTCCCTATCGCAGGCTAGTTTTTAGGTTTGGTTAAGGTTAATAGTGTAGGTGAAGAGTATTTCTATTTAATCTTAAAGAAAATGACCCTCTGGTGTGAATGTCTCTGGACTTCCCTTGTAAATGAGGCCAAGTGAGTGACCACCTTTTTAAGTGCTGTACTAAAGTCTGTTGATGACTGGTTTTCTGCTATACTCCGCTCCTAAGTCCAGTTCTTAGTGCTGCCAGGTCACAACCGAGGAGCAGTAGGTAAGCAGGACACTTAAGTCTTTCAATATGTGCTGTTGAGTATTGGTTCTAGACTGTGCAAACAAATACTGATCAGGGAGACTTTGAGGTCTTTTACCCATTGATCTGTCTATGATCCGGATTATGGGTAGGATGAGGACTTAATCCAGCCAGTCGCACAAAGTGCATATCTGGTACAAGAAAGTTGATTCTGAATGCTAGCCTTACCATGTAATTACTTTGTTGGGCATTCTCATAGTGATACATTTAGAGATACAGCTCAGAGGAAAAAATGTAGGATAAGATGGAAACTGTCAGAACTACTCGAGGGGTTTTAGTTGGAAGACATGAGATTGAGAGATGTGAATGAGAGCCGATTTAGAGGAGCCACAGGTAGAAATGAAGGTGAGAAAAATGAAAGTTACTATGCAATAATGTGAGGAGTAAAAGTGTTTTTTAGAGACCAACAAGTAGAGCTGGAGGTGAGAGGAAGGCATAGAAAGTTTGAGGTGAGAGCAATATAGGAGGAGCTGAAAGAAGACTAAAAATGGACAGTTTCTAGAGGGATTATTAATTTAGAACTACCATGGTGTGGGTACTACCAAAGTGCAGTTGTGAAGTCCTTGCACTGCTTGTCCACTAGCCGCAAAATAGTTCAACTGTGATTGGTCACCTGCGTTTTAAGTTCAGCCTTGAGTACGCTTAACAATCTTTCCTTCCCATTCCCCCAATCCCATATCCCTTCCATGTTCTTCAGAACATCAACACATTGACAACTAATGAATACATTTTTCCTTCTGTTGGAAAGGGTCTGTTTTATTAGCCTCACTTCCCAATTGGAATTAAAGCTTACCAAATGTACATTTCTAATTTGATAATTCTGTTGCTTCAATTCAGTGAAATCACAACCAAACTGTCCAATTTTAGGTAGTGACATTTGTAGGTTTTGCCTTTTCTTGTTTGGGGCAAACCTTTCCTGAATACCTGGCTTTTCCTGATCCCCCGGCCCAAGCCGCTACCAGCCAACTCCATCTTCAGCAGTAGTCCTCCCGCCGCCGCTCTCTACACCAGCGGCAGCGGAGTGGAGGACTACATCTCCCTGGGGGCATAGCGGCAGGAGCCGCCAACGTCATCTCCCGGCCCCGGAGGCGCTACAAAAAGCGCGCACTACCGGTGGAGTTGGTGCAATCTTTTCTTGTTTGGGGCAAACCTTTCCTGAATACCTGGCTTTTCCTGATCCCCCGGCCCAAGCCGCTACCAGCCAACTCCATCTTCAGCAGTAGTCCTCCCGCCGCCGCTCTCTACACCAGCGGCCGCCGAGTGGAGGACTACATCTCCCTGGGGGCATAGCGGCAGGAGCCGCCAACGTCATCTTCAGGCCCCGGAGGCGCTACAAAAAGCGCGCACTACCAGCGTCGCGGGACGCCGGGCAAAGCCCGGGCAAAGGGCGGGCCCTCTGTGGCCCTGAGGAGACTGGACTGGGCCAGGGACACTGGTAAACTATATCTAACTAGCGACATATTGTCTGAACACCTGTTACAATCAATACCTTACCTTTCCTTACAACAGTTAATTGTTTCATCCCCTGAGTAGGCCTTAGTAGGGACTGTGCTAGACATTGTTATTTCTATTTACGTTTACTGTACTAACCATGCATTCTATCCTGCCATATAGATATGGGGAATAGGAAACATTTGAGCCCTAAATGCGTAAAAAATCAGGAGGCTACTTCCCATCCTACCACCTCCCAGCAGTCCCTTCTCTCGTGCTTGACAGGGGCGGTTGGGGTAATCGACAAACAAATTCTTTCTGTCGAAGAATCTATAGAGGGAACAACTACTAGATTGAGCCAAAATTCTTCCACACTTCCAACTGACAAAAATGACTCTAATCCAGGTCTATCCATAGCTCCTCCTCTGAACGGATGCGTTTCTCATGGTTCCGATGAAATAATAAGTCTGGATAATGAGTTTGACTCACAACCCCCCACTAAAAGATCCAAAACCCCTCACCTGCCCACAACCATTGTCCCAGATGCAGACTCCAGGGTTATCCCAGTATCTGTTCGTCCCCACCTAAAATCCACAAGTGTTGTAAAACAATCTCCCAGATACAAATCCAAACCCCCTGGCGCCCAACGCAATCCTCAAGCCCACTCCACCATAAATCTCCAGAAGGAGTTGCACCTGTGTAGAGCGTTTGGATCTCTTTGTAAGGGTAAGATTTGATCAATTAACTAGTAGACTAACCCAAATTGAAACGCTTATTACAGAAAATAGTACCAAACAGTCGAGGGTTGGTATAGCTACAAGTAGCAACACAGTCACAATGCCCCCTACTAACGTGAATGATCTTGCTGCTAATCCTAGTGTTTGGACAAATCCTATTACCGAGGTACCTCCATCCTGTCCCCTCGCACCCATGTCAGCTCCATCTCACTCTTCGGATCCATCCAGGCTCTCACAAAATGCGTGCCCCAAAACTCTAGCCAGCAGTCAAGCTACTGCTCACAAACGGGATATGACAACCGGCCCTTTAGGAGCGTGTCCTCCGGCTCCCAGCAATGACCACCTACACCTGCCCCCAGAAGCTACGCTCTTTACGATAGTACTGGCAAATGTTCCCCAACCCTTAGATCCTGAAAGCGAAAATCAGATTTCGCTAAAGAACAAATCTTTACACTGGCTGGCTTCCAGGGTCGGATTAACTAAGTTCCTCTTCCAGGAATTCAAAATGGTGAGGCGTGTAAAACGCCTAGGCTTTAGAGACTTTGCTCCTGGTGGGGATATTATAGTTCTTTCTTTTGCCTCCCCTTTGTTGGTCAAGGAAATCCTGAGAGCAGGAGCAAACGATTTCTTAGATTATCATGAGATCAACATTTTGCCCCTGGGCTTCTTCTACCCCCCGCAATGGTATAATTCTAAACTCAAAAACACAGATTTACTCCGACCATTCACCCATCCCCCGCTGATTCCCATGTTGAACAGATATAGCATTCTGTCGGGGCTGGATGATATCGAATGACTAACTGACTCTTTCCCTAGTTCAGATGTACTTATTGCAAATATGTTAACCAAGGTCACGGAATTGCCTACAGATTTTGACTCCCATGTAGGCACAGTCAATCTAACCGCCGATACTTCTGAATCAGGTTTGACCCAAGCTGGCCGCCATAAATGTGACGGCCAAAATAAAATAGTCTGTAATCCTTTGCCACCCGCAGAATACACCCCAAAAGATATGTTATTACCTCAAGAACCACCATTTTTAACATCTCCATTTCTAGAGTTTTCCATCTTATTCTGGAACGTAGCGGGGTTACGCACTAAAATTACCCAGCAATCGTGGCTAGAAACAATCAATGCACATCACATAGTTTGCCTACAGGAAACCTGGTTGACTACTCCTATCCACCTACTGGGTTACAAAACATTCTTTGCCCCAGCATGTCCGGCAGATCAAAGGGTGGCTTAGCAGTGTATGTATCAAACACTTTACCCAATACGGACTTATTTGAATTAAAAGCCGAGGAGAACTATCAAATCCTAAAAGTAACAGTGAATACATATATAGTGTTCTTCCTGGTAAATTTCTACAATAATCTTCTTTTAGTTGATTGTGTTAAAATCCTAAACGAAATCTCTCACTTTTTAACCGAACAGCGGAACCAATGCCTTTCCTCCCCCTTAAATGTGATATGGGGCGGGGATTTTAATATTTCACTGTGTAGCAACTATAAAAATGATCTCTGTGGTCTCACCGATGAAAACGGGTCCTCTCTTTTCAATTTCACACATACGAACAGCTGTAACTGTTTGAACGATTGCCTCTTCTCTCTAGAGATGGATTTTGTAAACGAGCTGACTGACCCCCCCCGTTGATTTTTTCCCAACTTTTCACGGAAGGGGCCTGTCAAGTGTTATTGATTATATGTTGTCCTCGCAGAATATGAAGGGACATTTGGTGAATTTTAAAACAGGCTCTGACCCCAGCAGCGACCACTTTCCCAACAGCGTTACAGTGATAGCTAAGTCTGCTCCGCCCAAAACAAACCTACCTAGCCTACTAACTCAACAATCTTTGAGTATCGATAAGCTAAACGGCTTCTCTGTTAAATGGGCCAAAACCGACCCGGTAGCACTTACCGGCAAAGTAATAAAGAGAGCACTCCCATGGGTGTACAAATGCTTAGCAGTAGAGTCTGCCCCACAGTTTATTTTAACTAGTTTTATTGAAATCTTAAGAATTATTAGAGATGAGTTGTTCCGCAACCAAAAGTGCAAAAAAAACCCCTAAAAAGGGCTGGTTTAATTCGCAATGCCGTAAAGCCCTTTCTAACCTAAAGGCGGCCCTGCGAAACCCTGTCGGAGATAAACTTGAGGTTAACAAACTTAGAAAGGACTATAATTTGGCACAAAAAAAATGTAGACGAGAAATAAAGAAAAACTTGTGGGCTCAACTGCATGAGAGCTGCTTACTAAAGGATAGTTCCCTGTTTTGGCGTGTAGTAAAATCTCCCTTCCTGGTTGACACTCCAACTACCCAACATTTAGATGTTGCAATAACCGCCGAGGAGTGGGTAACCCACTTCTTCAAGATATTTGGTGGAACCCACGTTGAGACAAACCTCGAGGGCCAGGTGGCGGGTAGCCCGCCTGGGGACCAGATCTACCTAATCCAGCTTTCTTTTACCCACGATGATGTTATCAGAGCCCTGTCGGCCTCTAAATCCAGAAAAGCCCCCGGCCCGGACGGGGTACCACTGGATATTTTTAATCATAATCAGGAACTATGGTCCCCTCTTATAACCCGAGTTCTAGCAGCAGCTACATCCACTGGTCTAATTGATTCCTGGTCCACCTCTATTTTGCTCCCTACTTATAAGAGGGGTGACCGAAATGACCCTGCCTGCTACAGGCCCATTTCCCTCCTGGACTCCCTAGGCAAAGTTGCAGGTCGGTTGATACTGGAGCGTCTTCAAGATTGGGCGACCACTAAAAACATCATGACCGACCTGCAATATGGGTTCCAGGAGGGATTGGGAACTGTTGAACAGGCACTAAACCGTGCTCTCTTAATTGGTAAATATGCTGGAGCTAAGAAAGGGAACTTGCACCTAGTGTACGTAGACCTTAGCACAGCATTTGACTGCGTCTCGCATGCCAAAATGTGGACTATTCTCAGTGAATTGGGGGTTGATCCTCCCACCTTGTTGTTTTCCTCCGCGAACTCTACTCTGGCGCGACAGCTTGTGTCAGATACGGGGTGAACGGCGAACTTTCCCCCCCATTTTCCATCAATAAAGGAGTTAGACAGGGGTGTGTCCTGGCTCCCTTCCTATTTAATTTATATACTAATGGCCTAGAATTGGCCATGCTGGAAGGGAGCCAGGACCTTCCATCTATTAATCTTCGCCCTATACCCGCACTATTATATGCGGAAGACTCTGTGATTTTAGCTAGAACTCCATTTCAATTGCATAACCAGCTCAATAAATACTGCAATTTCATGGCATCCCTGGGTCTAAAAGTGAACATCAGAAAAACCTACGTCATGCACTTTGGGAATGGCTTAAAGAAACTAAAATCAATTTACATTGAAAAAAATAAGCTGGAATGTACCAAGGTGTATCCTTATCTGGGCATCCTGTTGGACGATAAACTGTGCTGGAAACAGGCCATGAGTAGCAAGAAACTACTTTTTCAAAGAGCTACTTCGGCGCTAGTCTCTTTTTTGAGGAAATTGGGAAAACCAGCCCCGGCAGAATTATTAAAAATCTACTATGCAAAGTGCCATAGTGTAGCAGTCTACGGTGCAGGGGTCTGGGGTTATGCCGACATAGACACCCTACAATTGGTTGAGAACGGATTTGTAAAATACCTATTGGCAGTACCCCAAAGTGCACCAAAGTTCGGTTGCCACATTGAGTTGGGTATGGACTACTTAATTGATAACATCAGATGCCTACCCATCCTCTTGTGGCACCGAATTTGGACGAAGTCACAGTGCCATTTGACCCGTTCACTTATAATGGACTGTCTGGGCCTGGCAAACTGGTCAAAAATTCCTTGGCTTACATATGTGAGAAACCTTTTTAAAGACTTGGACCTTATTTCTTACTTTGTGGAGCCTTCTGCCCTGACGGACATTACAAGGAAAGATTTAAAAAAGCTATGCCTAAATAATTTAAGGACATTGCGCCTATCCCAAGAATTGCACAAACCCTCGAATGTCCAGATTTTAACTGTACAAAATGCACCTGGTATCCAATCCTATTTAACCTTTCACCTAAGTTCCTATGAAAAATATCTTTTGACAAGGTTCCGATTTAATTCCTTTTTTCGTATAGTCTTATTCCCAAGACAGCCAGACTGGTCATCAAATATCACGAAGTGTCCATGTGATGGTCTATCTCCCCAGTCGACGCTTCACGTAGTACAGTTTTGTAAATACTACGAGTTCCCCCGAAAGCGCTGGATTATTCCACTGCTGCGAAAAATGGGTCTGAGAACTTGCCGCCCGGCCTACCTGGCGATGCAATATTTGGAATCTGAATACTTAGCAAAGTGTGTAGCCAGCTTTTTAAAATCATGTATCAAATATCGCGGTAATCTCTGATTAATGCAATTTATACTTCTTTAATTCCCCAGTAGTGTCTCAATGAATTTTATTTTGCTAGAATATCTCATGCAAACACTTGTTTTAAATTTTTTCATGGTGCATTTATTTTTTCCGCTGTCGATTTTAACTGTTCTACATTGTATTATTTACATGCTATATGTACTTTTTATGGCTACAAAAAATTATGGTAACCGAATAAAAGTTTTATGACTGACTGACTGCCTGTGCTGTGCTTGGTAAATTATTTGGTATTTAAAAAAAAGAAAGAAACAAGCATTTACAATGCAATGGTCTCGGCATTATTAAAGGTAGAGCTATTGGCATTGCTCATGACATTTTTTTTATTTTTTAAATCATAAATAAATGGCATTGTCATTTACATTGCCAATAACTTAATCGTTAAATAAATGGCATTGTCCTTTACAATGCCAATAGCTTAATCGCTCGCAAATGTATGACCTATTGCATTTACACCCACACAGAGCCACACACACACAGCCACCCACACACACATACAGAGCCACCCACACAGTCATTCACATAGAGCCCCCATCACATAGACAGAGCCACCTACAAAAAAGAGCCACCTACAAAAAAGCTATCCACACATAGAGCCACCTACAAAAAAAGCTATCCACACATAGAGCCACCTACAAAAAAAGCTATCCACACAGAGCTTACACCCACACAGAGCCACACACACAAAGCCACCCACACACACATACAGAGCCACCCACACAGTCATTCACATAGAGCCCCCATCACACAGACAGAGCCACCTACAAAAAAAGCTATCCACACAGAGCTTACATGAATAGATAGTGTGACCTTGTATCCCTCCTCTACCCTACTACAAAATTTCCAGCCATCTCGTTTTATATTCTGGTGTACATGCCTTGCGTATCCGACATTTCTCTCCTTAGTGCAGTGTGCAGTTTTAGTTTTTTCCCCCAGACATAGGCATATTGTTCCATTTTCCAAGGGCCTGTAAGCACACAGTGCACTGTGACAAATGGCCTCTATACATGCACTATGCATGACAGTTCTGCATCCTTGGGCAAAATGCACCACTTCACTCCACATTCAATGCTTTGCGTGCAAATCAGAGTAGGAGATACAGACATGCGTTCATGCACAGCATAAGTTAGACATGTACTATCTGTTATCAGCTAACCACACGCATGGGTGAAGCAATAAACCAAAGTAGTCCGCTAATCATAACCTGAGAATCTATGACACATGACTGCCTTAGAATACTTCCTATGCCAACCAGCAGCATTGCCACAAACCTCATCACCTTTTCACCAAAATATAGAAAAAGCTAAAAACGACCTAAAGGCAACATTGAAATATAACAATGCCTTCCTAATCTGCTCTCTCTAGCAAAGACTCTCTGACCCCATTTACATCTACCACCCTGTTCAAAGTTTGTCAGGTCACACTGAAAATCAAATCAGTCAGCCTACCTGCTAAATATTGCAGGGCACTGTGCCTTAAATACTACTTTGACCTTCCTACACCAGATACCTTGGAGGGTTGAATGCATCCCTTCCACAGGACGAGGTCCTAGCTGCCCTACAACATGTAATAATTGCAGAACACTGGAAAAAACATAACTTTGAGCCCGAGCAACTGGAAGGCAATTGGGCCCACTCAGCAGGCAACAGCACACAGGCTGTTCGTGGGAGTAATCTTACAAGGCCAAAGCAGGGAGGGAAACTGTAACATCCTGTATGTGCAACATTTCGACTTACCACAATCCAGGTCTGGAATCGCCCTTGCCCAATATCAGAAAGTCTCTCTTTATATCATCTGATTTATGGCAAATGGGGGAGTTTAACCTTGTACTAACAAAGAGAGTGAATGGGGCTTGCACAGCTGGTTTAATCAAATGATTGTCCTGTGTTAATGATTTGTAGCGTGCTGGGGAGAAATCGCTGTCTGGTCCACGCAGCGTAAATAATACTCAAACTATTTCAAATCTGGGGCAGCTTTGAAATAGTTGGAGTTTAACCTTGTCCAGCAAACCTGGACTTGTGATCTTCTTTGACTGCATGGAGGCATGGCAAGAGAGCCACGAGGGGCCCTAAAGTACTTACAGTCCTTATCAGCAGTCAACAGGATAAAATCAGATAAATACACGTCCAGAGTTATATTCTGCATGACTGCGATATTCGTACGTCACAGGACAAAAGACGCTCCTCAACCTTCCACCTGGGGCACTTTATGGGCAGCGCCTTTAATACTGTCAAAGTAAAACATGATGGAATGTAACTCAATCCAGAGAAATTGAATGAGGCTAAGAAGCAAGGACCCAAATATTTTATGTTAAACCTATTTTTTGTTGCTAAGTGAACCACTCCAAGTAGGACCTTCTTGCTGTTTCGTTGTCTTGTTGCATACGGGACACAGCGATGCTGCATGTGCTTTGTTTTTTGTTGCAATTGTATATGGCGCGAATTTACCCCAAGCGCATCAGAGCGCTTTACGTCAGCCCCAGGTTTCATCACACAAGAAAAGATTTGGTTTTAAACCCTGGGATTCAATCAGCCACATGCGTACATGCATGTGCTGCTGGCTGACCCCGGGGTGCATCATGTGATTGTTTATGGGCCGCACGTGCAGCTCATCCCATGCTCTGCCTGTGTACATCCCACGTGGTGCTGCTGGTTTGGATAGAACAACCCCCTGGTCTGATACCGCCTCCACCGACCCTTGAAAATCACATCTACCATGTGCACTTCTACTGAACACTACTCTAAAGACGCGTTTATGGAATAGTTTCCCAGAACGGTTACCTTCACGTGGTTGTCCACGGCGGGTTAGCCCGCCAGCCTCTTCGCTTCCTCTGCCATCCTGCTGCACACTGCGCCGAGAAGCCTCCGGCTCGGGTTCATGTGGGAAGTGCAGCCAGCCCTCCACGGCAAGAACTGCGCATGTCAGACTGCGGAAGGCTGAGCCTGTCCGGAGGAGATACCATGACCGGGTCAGGCAACGTGCATTGCGACTGCAAAAGTTCTAGCGTCCTCTAGGGGAGATGAAGAATATGTAGGACGAGTCGACTGTCTGTCACACGAAATTGGGGATGGCTGCCTGACTCCAACGTGCGCCACCATAGACCACTGTAAAACAAAAAGAATGCAAAATGGCGGCCGCAACTCCGAAAATTTCGGATTCGGGGGCGTGTTTTTGCGTTCTGAGTGACAGATGACATCACAGGACGAAAGAACGCAAAAAACACGCCCCCGAATCCGAAAGAGACGGGGCTTTATTGGAGTGATGCCTCTCTCCTACAATGGCTGGCCTCCGTTTAGGAAGCCAGCCAATGGAGGAGAGAGGCGGGTTCAAGCCCCCATACTCCAAATCATTAAATCTCCTCCCGGAGACTGCGCAAGCGCAGCCTTCGGACCTCGACCTAAAAACCAAAAAACTTAAAGGGACATAGAGTCTGTCCATTACATATCTTTACTTCCCACTGACTGGCTCCCACGTGGCTCTTGCGTCATTCTTGTTTCCTGTAGGTTAGCACATCCCCCTCTCCTCTGTCTTCCTCCTGGGCTTCAATTCTTCTTTGTCCTGCAATGGAGCCTGGGCCAAGCATTGCTCCCTGTGGGCAGTGTCCTTCTAATGGCCACGGACACTGTATTGTTACGTTTCTACATGGCCAGGAGCTGGGATGAGGGTGGATTGTGTTGTGCTGCTCACTTTTGTATTTTCCAATGATCAGAGCATACCTTGACCGCAGTTGCCACACATGATCGATCGTATTACACAGAGATGGTTATATGCCCTCTTTTAAACGGCAGGTATATTTTTGTACTGATTACAAATGTGCCCAGTGTTTTACGGCGTTGCGGACTGTTCTCTGGGTACACATGTCTGGGTGGCCTTCTTTATGCAATCAACATTGATACTCGCTGAGTTGGTGGTAGCCTTTCAGTCCTTGCTGCATGTTAAGCGGGTGGTGAGAGAAGAGAGTGCCTTTGTTCCTAGCTGGTTTTGTGGTGGTGGGAAGAGTGTAATTCATCCTCGATGTTGCTTGAGCATTTTGCAGTTGTTTGGTGTTGTGATCAATGAGTGCTGTAAAAAGATATGTATCTTTTTTTAGCCCGGTATTTAATGTTATATGTACTCATCCAAAGCTCGACGAGGACATCGAAAGAGAGCAGCTCTGACCACTGTGAGGAACTGTTTCACTTCTGTGCATGAATGAAGCATTTCAGGCCTATGTATGTTTTAAGGTTGAGTGTATTTCAATTTATCCTTACTTTGCCATCTTTTTCTCACTGAAAACTACTTTGAGCGGGTTAAACATTTACGACACTTTTTAAGTTGAAGTACCTCGTTGGATGGTATACATGTTGTAACATGTATGCTGTTAACGGTGGAATCTGATATTTGAACATTTAAAGCAATCTTGTAGGAAGGTGGAATATTATGTTGTGATGCTGGGTAGGCTTCACCATGTAATACTATCACAATACCCCAAAGATGGTCCTTGGATTCACAATAATAAGTCCTTAGCTCAGTCCTGGTAGAGTGTCAAAGAGCACTCCGGCTTTACTAGAGGAACAGATGTTAAGCATTTCAGAGTACCAACGAAGACAATAAGTAATTGACATGTCTTGAAAGAAATCTGACAAATTTATAAAAATAAAGCAGATTTTTGTATAATTTTATACACCAAAATGAAGTAAGTCAGAGTTGCGTAGAACCCACGAAGGTTAAAGGTGATGTGAGTCAGAGGACGAATCCAGGACAATCAGTTCGATTTTACCGGAAGCAGACCCTACTCTCCTACAGTCACTATAGGGACATATAGGCTTGCACTTACGTGCCCGCACGTATAATATAATGCATCCTGCCTCCTGGGCTCAGGAGGCCTGCCTTAGGGGTGACTGGCATATATTCAAAATAGTGCATTGACTTTGCCACACAGGGTGAGGATCAATTCGAGTTCGAGCAGTTTGCACTGCCCCTGCAGTCTGTAATGGCAGGCCTGCTGTCGGTAGTTTACTTGGGTCTCTCATGGGGGTTCAAACAGTGCTTCAGTCCCTGGTGACCACCTTAATACCCATGTCCTGAGTACCACTGGTACCATATACTAGGGACCTATAAGGAGGCTAAAGTCTTCACCAATTGGGGTTACCAGTTCACACACAAAAGTTTTAGGGGGAGGGCACTGGATCCTGGGTAGCAAGCTTCAGTGCACTGTCAAGAGTCAAAAACCATCATCTAGTAGTCCAAATAGGGGCAAAAAGTGGGGGTACATCTGCAAAGAGGCCTGTTTTCTTACAAATCTCAATTCTACACTGTGCAGGGTTTTGTTAGGCTAATATGCAAGTATTCGATCACACTATCTTCCTGACTGTATTTATGGATCATATGGGGCAGAATAACCGGGTCCTGGTCAATCTAAACTGCACACTCAGTTCAGATACGTCCATATGCTTGTGTTATCTAATGTATCGAGGTCACCACATATTTATTAGTTGAGGTGGACCTTTTTGCACTACGATTAAAAGAAGTGTGCCAAATAGGGTACTTTGCAGGGGGTGGGCTAGAGTGATGTACAATCATGCTCTCATTAACACTTTTCTATGGATGTGCCAGTGTAGACCACATGACTCAGTTGCGCTGTACATATCTACCTATCAAACTGCTGGTTGAGTTCAGCCATTGTTCTAGGTTTTGAAAAGCATTTGTATGCAGCCTTGCGCTTGCTACCCAGACTCATGCAGACTCACTGAATGACTCTAACACTGTCACTCACACTCTGGAACAAATGCTCACACACCTGCATGTACTTCCAAACACACAATCCCAGACTTCAGAAATCTCGCTCTTTTACACATACTCTGTCATGTGCACAATTCTATCCAGATTCCATCGACTCTCACTGACACTTTCAAAACACACTCATACACACACATGCTCTGTGATCTTCAAACACTTACACTTCCATGCACTCAGCAGCTTGCACTGCTATGTAATGTAACAAAATCTTTAAAAAACCAATCGATTTTGCATAGGCGAAACCTATTTGCTTTGCAAATGCTTGTTACAGTGGCCAGAACAAACAGCAAACTAGGTGATGGCAATGAGTTAGTGTTCTAAAATATGCACCTTTCTTAGGTCTTAGGTGAATGTCAGTAATATATCGAGAAGGATGCTACTAATTAAATTGCTGTTCCAAAACCTATTGGTGTTCAGATTTCAGTTAAGGTCATGGCAATGAGAAAAGGATTCAGTAGTACTGAAACCAAAGGTCTTTTTCAGAGGTCCTAATTCCCTTGATGCAGTATTACTGCACCCAGGTATTGTTATTCCATAGGGTGCAATCGTTCTAGTGTGCAGCATTTCCATACTGTTACGAGTTGAAACATTAGGAATGGAGAATAACTAGGGGGAGGCGTAGTCTGTCTTTGCACACAAATCCCTGCATGTTGTATCCACATTTCTTGACCTTTCCCGGTGCACATTTTGCCCAGTTTTAACCCCTTTGCTGCTAGGACTTTTCCCCTCCTGTGCTAAGCCTTTTTTCTTTGGGCTAGTTGCGGTAGTGCGCGCTTAGGCCCTTGTAACTTTTTGACCACATAAGGTAGCCACGCCATTTTTGCGTCCTTTTCTTCCAACATCATGGGGATTGTAAAGGTACCCAGGGTTTGTGGATTCCCTTGGAGGAGTCCCAGGAATTAAGCAAAATACAGTAACATTTTAGTTTTTTTCAGAAAAATGGGAAAAACGGGCTGCAAAGGAAAGCCTCTACATTTTGAGGCATCATTGACATTGCCTATCAAAAAATGTTTTGGGCCCTTTCCTGTCGCGGGTACTTGGACCTCCCACACAAGTGAAGCACCATTTTTATCGGGAGACCTGGGGGAATGCTGGGTGGTAGGACATTTGTGTGAGCCCAGTGATGCCACGCTTTCCCACATAAAATGTGTGAAAAAACGGATTTTATTCAGCTAATATTGAGGTTTGCAAGGGATTCTGGGTAAGGAAACGTTGGGGGATCCACGCAAGCCATACCTCCTTGGAAGCCCCCTGGTGTCTACTTTTCAGAAATGTGTGGGTTTGGTAGGTTTCCCTAGATGGCCATTGAGCACGGGGCCAAAAACCCAGGTGACCCCCCTTGCAAAAGTAGGTGGTTTTGACAGGCAATTTGGAAGTCGCCTCACTACGTATTGGGCCCTTTGCCTGTCACGGGTACTTGGGCCTCCCACACAAGTGAGGTACTATTTTTATCGGGAGACCTGGGGGAACGCTGGGTGGTAGGAAATTTGTGTGAGGCCAGTGATGCCATGCTTTCCCACACAAAAATGTGTGAAAAAACTAGTTTTTTTTGTCTAAAATTGATGTTTGCAAAGGAATATGGGTAAAGGAACATTGGGGGATCCATGCAAGCGATACCTCCTTGAAAGCCCCTGGGTGTCTAGTTTTCAGAAGTGTGTGGGTTTGATAAGTTTCCCTAGATGGCCGCTGAGCACAGGACCAAAAACTCAGGTGACCTCCCTTGCAAAACCAAATTGTTTTGACTTAATTATGTTTTCAGTTCTGCAGCGTGAGATTTTTGGGACAATATTGCATAGAAATTGTGACATTTTCAAGTTTGCAGGACATTGTGGATAAAAAAATAACTTGGAATTCACAAGAGAGACATCACCGTATACTCCCATGGTTTAACAATAATATCTACATTTAGTAAGTTATTCTTAGCTGTAATGCACACCTTAACAGAGTTACTCAAAAGTCAAACATTCCAGCACAGCTATCTATTCCTCAAACACACACACATACTGGTTGGATTTGGCACGATGGCGAGTGATGGTTCAGTACATTTATTAATTTTATTAACAAGAGATTTCACACAAATGAAATGCTTTGCCAATAAATAAATGCATAAAAACCGAACCAGTGACTCGCAACTCGTGAGCTGTAAAGCCACGACAAGGCACCAACTGTTTTACAGGCCATTCACGCACCTTTCATACCTGATACACACCAGACCATTCACACCATCCGGGAGCAAAAGCAACACATTACAACATTCACAAAAAGGGACAAGGTACACCCTGCTTCACAAAGAGAAATATTACTGCACAGCCATCTAATCCTCGAGCACACACACATACTGGTTGGATTTGGCACGAGGGTGAGTGAGGATTCAGTATATACAATTGTATTAGTAAGTCATTTCACAAAAATGAAACGCACTGTTGATAATTGAAAGGATGAGAAACTGAACCATTGACTCATAGCTCGTGAGCTGTAAAGCCACGTCAATGCACCAACCTCTTTACACGCCACTCATACACCTTTCATTTGTGTGACACATACAAAACATTCACGCCGCGGGCCCATCACATTACAACACTCACACCAGCAGACAGCGCCATTCAAGGGCCCATCACTTTCACACGCCTACATTCCTGACACAGCAACTACACAAAGTGATGGACTGCGTGGAGTGGCGCTCAACTAGCAGTGTGTGTAGTGACCAACAGAAAGTAACTACTCACACACCACCATCCAAGCACCAGGCCATGCACACCGCCATCCTAGCGCCAATCCACGCACCCCGCCAGCCAAGCGCCAATCCACGCACACGGCCAGCCAAGCGCCAATCCACGCACACGGCCAGCCAAGCGCCAATCCACGCACACGGCCAGCCAAGCGCCAATCCACGCACACGGCCAGCCAAGCGCCAATCCACGCACACGGCCAGCCAAGCGCCAATCCACGCACACCGCCAGCCAAGCACCAATCCACTCACACCGCCAGCCAAGCACCAATCCACGCACACCGCCAGCCAAGCGCCAGTCCACACACACCGCCAGCCAATCGCCAGCCTGCACACACCGCCATCACATTTTGACTTTTTTATACAAAACAAACAAAAACAAATTGCAAGTAGATACCAATCTAGTAACACAAAATCTGAAACTAAATACATTGCACTAATGCCAACCTTCAAACAGAATAAACATTTTAAACAATACAGACCAGGCAGTTCATTTTACCACTCATGGATACTCCCAAAAACTCTTTTGTGTGTGGTAAGCTCTATAACAAGCAGGAACACACAGCCCTAGGGTTAGAAGGACAACCAGGGCAGAAAAGCAGAGTCTCCTTCCGCAAACCTCTTCGCCAACAGACTCTACGTCTCTTAAGTCTTTTGTAGATGTGGGAGGAATGTAATCAGGAAAGTGGCGATCTTTCAACCGAGCCACATCCTCCACCATTCCAAATCTAGGAACACTTACTTGTTCCACAACAACAAGGCTCGATATCACAGAGTGCTGAAACTGAAGAAAAGTCAACTTGGACGCAGGAGAACACTCCTTGAACACAATAAAAGCATTGAAAGTTGCAAAGTTGAAAAATGTATGGCCACTTCTTATACCAAACATAAGCCTTCCGAATAGCAGTGTAAGGTTCCAACCTCTGATCTACTCTGTCAACACCACCCATGTGCTTATTGTAGTCCACAATGCACACAGGTTTGCGCACATCAGCAACCTGACCCCAAACAGGCACAGGAGAAGTACTCTCATCATGGATGGTAGTCAGCATGTACACATCCCTCCTGTCCACAAATTTCACAGCTAGTAGTTCTTCACTACGCAAGGAACTGCCCTGACCCCTCTGAAGTTTTTTGCAAACAAGCTCTTTCGGAAAACCTTTGCGGTTAGAGCGGATTGTGCCACATGCAAAAGTGTCCACTTTAAACAATTCCTTAACTTCTACACTGCTGTGCAATTGTTTATCAAGGTACATATGGTGGCCTCTGTTGAACAGTCTTCTAGCAAGATCCCACACAATTTTCTCTGAAACTCCAAAAGTGGACGGACAACCAGGGGGGTCAATAGTGGAATCTCTACCAGTGTACATACGAAAATTAAAAACATATCCTGTCTTACTCTCAGACAACATATACAGTTTAATTCCATAGCGTGCCCTCTTGCTAGGGATGTACTGCCTAAAAACCAAACAACCCTTGAACAAAACCAAAAACTCATCAATAGGTATTTCTTTCCCTGGAATGTAAATCTCTGAAAATCGATCAACAAAGTGATCAAGAAAAGGCTGAATCTTAAAAAGACGGTCACAGTCAGGGTGACTATGTGGCAACGCCAAAGAATTATCCACAAAATGCAGCATGCGTAGCAAAAGTAAATACCGATCACGAGTCATAACTGCTGGAAATATGGCTGTTTCCATCAAGGGACTGGAAGACCAATATGAAGCCAGGTTCGGCTTCCTTACCAAACCCATCAATAAAGTCAAACCCAAAAACTTCTTCAGCTCTTCCAGATTTGTAGGAGTCCACCGGGTATCTCTGGAGTGGGGCCTAAGTTTGTCACTGTTGTCCCTCAAAAACTGTTCAGCATACAAATTAGTCTGCTCTGCAATCTCATCCAAAAATAAATCCTCCATAAATAACAGAAAATACTGTATAGGCAAAAAAAGTCACAATCCACTCTACACCCTGCATCACCGCTAAAGGCAGGCAACACCGGCTGCACCATGTTAGGATCAACCCAGAGTCCAGCACTTCCAGTAGGAAGCCTAGCAGCCTCAGGCTGCAATCCAGATGCCTCTTGCACCATCGGCACAGCAGTATCCTCCTCTAAAACAGGTCCTTCATCTGCACTGAGAGAACCTTCATCATCCGATGATTTCATGTGGAGAGAAAACTCACTGCCAGAATCTTCCCCTCCCTTCTCTCCCTCAGACGTACTGTCAGTGTCATAATCCGGCTCACAGGAAGATTCCAGAAGTATACCAACCACATGCTGAGCAGTCATTCTACAGCTAGCCATAATGATTACTAATAAAGGTAACTTGTCACACAAGTCCACAACAACAAACACTATGTAAAATAAGCAATAAACAAAATTCACCTTTATCAAAAATACCTATACACTGCAAAACAATACCACTCACTTGCAAGAAGCAGTTACACCACGTACTCTGCACAGACACAGTATGGATCAACTAGAACCCACTAAAAAAAAGAGAAAAAAATGTACACATTAGACGATGCAAAACACATCACAAAGAGTGAGAATTTTTTTTACAATCACATATGCAAATAATGCACCAAACCACCATCCAAGCTAAGGGGCAGGTGGGCCTAAGAGTATAAACTAAATATTCACCCCCATAAAAAGGGAAGCAACCCTTGCCGCCACCCCCCAAAACAAAAATAAAAAAAACTCTGGTGTCTTAATGGCTTCTGCCCCCCTTGGGAGCAGATGGGCCTAAAAACGTACTGCTACTCTGCCACCAAAAGAGGGCAGAAATGGTCACAACCATCCTCCCATAAAGAGGAATAACCCATGTCCAAAGGTGGCACCCCACCATTAAAAAAAAAACTTGGTGGGCTACTGGCTCTACAAAAAAAAAAAACATGCCAAACTGCCCCTCAGGGTGATATCAAAAGGGATGATGGACGGATCACTTCAGCAAATCTAACTCTCACCCCATCAACTAATCTGGGTTTAATCCATCATCATTCTTTAGCTCACTCCACCACCCGAGTTCAAAACATTTAAATCTGCACACAAAGAAAAATGTTAGCCCCCCAAAAGGGGAGCAATCCTTGCATAAGGGGTCGATCCCCAAAACAACATTTTAGAAACTGGAAGTGAACCTTGCCCAAGGGGCCACTCCCCAGCACATTGGCCCAATTCCAAAAAAGATTTATTCAGCACCTCCCACAGGGGCAGACAAAGCGAATTAAAATGCCCCCAAAACTACATATTAAAATATAGGCAAGGTAAAATGGCCCCATGGGAGTGACCTTTGCCTAAGGGGCCTCTCCCAGCACAGTAGCAAAATATATAAAAACAAATTAAAATTCTGCGCCCCCCCCCCCCCCAGAGGGGGCTGACAAAACGAAAAACATTGCCCCCAAAAGGGGAGAGACCCTTGCCTAAGGGGTCGCTCCCCAAAACTAATTATTTAGAAATGTCATGCCTAAAATGGCCCCCATGGGAGTGGGCCTTGTCCAAGGGGCCACTCCCCAAAACAATGCCCGATTTTCGCGCCAATATAAATTTAAATTAATAATTTTCTGCCCCCTTCCGGGTGGCAGACATCGTGAAAATAGTTGCCCCCTAAAGGGGAGCGACCCTTGCCCAAGGGGCCGCTCCCCAAACCAACAAACTTTGCCAAACAATTTAAAAAAAAAATCCCTGGCGTCTAGTGGGCATTCCTGCTGCACGATCGCACCTTTCCTTTCCCCCAATGCCTCTTTCGTTTAAATACCCCCTCTCCCCAGCCCCCAAACTTAGCTGTTTCTTCTCTGACGCGCAGGAAGCAAATGGTTTCCTTCATGAAAATGGCACTTCTACTATGGGTAAACCGTGCAAATTGTGCTCCGCTTTTCCATTGATTGCTTTCTCTCCTTCTTTTTTGTTTTCTTTCTCTTCAATATTTGGCTAATGGACCATGCCCATATCTTTCTGGCTATATCCATGCAATGGCCTGATCCTTACGCTTGTTCAGATGGTGAGGTGCCATGACTGTTAGCAATTGTATATATGATCTGATCTTTCTCCCAGGAACATCATTCCTTGGTGGAGCTCGTTAGGTTGCCGGATGCTGAAAGGAATTAGAAAAGGTTTCTGGGCTTGTAGCTTTGCTCTTTAAAGAGTTATTGGCAGTGTTTGCCCTCCATTCAGGGAGCCCACTGCAGCAATCTACGCCTTGGTTCTCACATGTGCAGCCCGGCTCTCAGACCCACATGCACTGTGTAGCCTAAGTCACACCCCAATAACACATCATATCCCAACCCAAAGATTCCAAGGATAAAGACTTCATAGGGAAACTGAAACGCACCAAACAGGAACCTCCACTCCCGGAATCGCCTATTAGGTAGAAATCCCCAAATGAAAGGCATCTTGAAAGAAATGTACGCCATACAGAGAGTGCTGAGACAAACATAGATCTTCAGGTCGAGGTTGCAGGTATCAAGAGATGTAAATATCAGATTCAACACTGCTGAATCTACAATAAGCAATATTGAGGTTCGTAATGCGGTCCTTGGGAAACAATTACAAAGGTCTGATCAGGGTATTTCTTTCCTCAAGCAAGACATTACCAATATGGAAGACTGCAATAGGTGTGGAAACCTCAGACTATTTGGGCTTCCTGAGGGCACTGAGGTGAAAGCCTCTTCCATGGTTGAGGTTCTGGAGTCCTGGATCCCGGTCACCCTACAAATTCCCTTTCAAAGGGACTTCGAAATCGAAAACTCTACTACGCACCTGGTGCTATTTAAGCCTATACATCAACAGCACCCTGAAATTATTTTGCTCATGTGAGAAAATCTAATGGGGTAATTTGACAAGGGAACAAGATCTCCATTGCTCAAAACTTAGCAAGAGTTACTGTGTTAAGAGTAAGGGATTTTGGGCCCTACAAAATAGACTCAATGAAAGAGTCATCCCGCATTCCTTCGCTGGTCCTTCAAGATAGTCTTTAAATGTAAAACACAAACCTTTGAATCTGTGGATCTTGCAACATTCTTGGACAAAAAAGTCTCAGTTTCTGATAGAGGGTGGTGCTACAGGTTACTTGAATTTTCCCCCCACTTGACTCCTGCGAGGCTGTATCTTATGTTCCTTTTCTGTATTCACGTGGTCTTTTCCTTTTAAATATTGGTATTGTGACTCTACTAGCACAGACTCATGATGGTGCCCCCCGTTCTATCGCCCGGAGCCTTCATATCTGTGTATCTTTTTACACACACCACCCTGTGTATCCTTTATTGTGATGTGCTGTCATTTGGCGATGCCTGGCTCTCACCCTGGTCACTTTATATTGTATATTCAGTATGTCTCACAGTTGCCTTCTAGTTAAAATAACGTTTTTTAAGCATTGGAATTCCCTTAGTAGGGTCCCGTAACATGTTGTACTCTTCCAGCTTTAAAATCCTCTAGTGAGCTTCTGTATGTTCTGGAAAGTCTTTTAACTTGAAGGCATCCTGTGCTATTCTGAAAGGAATGGTTCCTTTCAAAGACCCTCTGATGTAGCAAGGTGGTGCCTCCTCCCCTACGACGGGGGCCGCCGCTAAAATTTCGTTTTTCCAATTGCCCTGAAGCAAATGCCTATGAATAAGAAGCTGCAAGCTTCGAAACGCATAAGGCTCCCCGCATCATTATCGGCATGCTAAGGGAAGCGAACACACAAGCCAGGTGGCAGGCATCCAGCTGAGTGCCCTCCCAAAAAGCTTCAGGGCAATTGGAAAAGCCAAATTTTTGCGGCATACGAAAGGTATAGATGTCAAGAGATACATTTTTCATAGTTACAAGATGGCGATGACTTTTGAACTCCGCAAAAGGCTCCACAAGCCTATTTGCATTTTATATATAACGATTTAGTTTCATAGCTCCGAGGTGGCAGCGGCTCTGAATGCCAGATAGGCATTATTGTTATTGTTATTGTTTTTCGCCCCCATTGATGTTAGACACCTGTAATATGTCTGTCTTAGATGACCCTTTTAAATGCTGTGAGGGTGGTCACACTCTTCAGACTAATTGAAGTGAGCTCCCGCTCCGAGTCGTGAACACTGAACCCGAAGGCTTTTCTTTGGAAGTCTGATGACCCGTTTGAACTCATAAAAGTTGGCTTACACCCATCAAATCAATCAAAGTGAGCTCCTGCTCTGTGATATGCACATTTAACCTGCAGACCTTTCTTTGGATGCCAATAGCAATAGTTTACACCTTATATGCGTTTCAATCATTTTATGGTGGAGTTTATTTGACCAGCTGTCTTGGGATTTCGACACTTAATCATGAGTTGATTTTGGTTACATACTGGTGCAGCGTGGTTAAGTATTAATCAAGTTCATTCCCTCACATTTGGGCTACATCAATGAATTTTATTGTGTTCAGAATTTTTATGTGGCCGATCCTGTACACATAATTGAGGTAATTTTTATTTTCAGCATCATGTTCAGCAGAGTATGTACTGGGATTGTTTAACAAGCATTAATTATGGCAATGTGACACAAATTATTATCGAACAGAGATTCATTTCTTTTTAGACCCTGATCATTTGTTTGTATTGTAGATGGTAAAATTGTAGATTTGCTTTCTTTGTAGAATTATCGTCCCCTGATGAAGGACTTCTATGGCTCGAAATACATTGGGTTTCGTGACACATTAGATGATGACACTACATTTATGATAAATCAGGGGATGACACATTGTAATGTCTGATGATCGTGATCACAGTGAAATAAATAAACCAAACAATCTAATTCAAATTAATTAGAGCAGTATGGGTTTTATTTTCACATTTGAAAGTTGAATCAACATTTTGAATACAACATTGATCAGTTCCTCTGATTGAGGAATCTTTGGAATGCAAGAAGGAGACGCTATTCCCAGACAGGAATAGCGTTACATGTTTTTCCTCCACCCAGGATCAGGAGGTGATACCCACCTGCACACAAACTTATTAATGAAGGCAACTGGGGGTTGGGCCCGCTGGGAAAGAGGGTAGGTCGGGCCACTAGTAAATACAGAAAAAATGGGGATTTTACCTATGCCTCTATTTTGAATAAACCAATGAATGCTGGATTGGGTAAACCAAAATTTATTAGTTTAACCAGACTTTCAAGTCTTTTGAATTCATTTAATTTTTAAGTCGATCAGTTGTTCTAGTTTTAGGCACAACAAAGAACATTATCAACTTCACGAATTGCCATATACTCTACAATACATAAATATTCCACAAAAATACCAACATTAATACAGTACAAAAGACATGACTACATAACTAATAATTCCATGTATGTACAATTCCAATACCAGAGTGCTCTTGGACACAGTGAAAAAGATAGCG
Source organism: Lissotriton helveticus (assembly GCF_964261635.1). Classification (NCBI taxonomy): domain Eukaryota; kingdom Metazoa; phylum Chordata; class Amphibia; order Caudata; family Salamandridae; genus Lissotriton; species Lissotriton helveticus. Next base: position 686,366,073 of record NC_136071.1, on the reverse strand, counting down.
CTGTTATCTAATAGTACAGTCTTGATCCTGCCACACTTTTAGACAAAAAAAACATTATCAAGTATCTCAAACCAATACAGCATATATCTGCTCATATGCAAATCTGAAGGTGTTCTGTATTAATCACAATCAAATGAATGTAACAGAAATGAATAATGCCGACGCGTTTCAAGTCCCTTGGATGAATCAAAGGACTCTCATCAGGGCTGTCAAAGTCTGGTCCATGGAAGCTATTTCTAAAATAAAAAAACATAAAAAACGTAATCTATCTTGTTCTACCGCCATTCAATATTTACAAAGGGATTTCTCCCGTTGGGAGGTGCAGCCTACCTGCTAAGTTCGAATTCCAGGGCTGCACTTTACGTGTACTGTGGTCTGTGCCGTGGGTGCTCACTGGAACAAAGTGAGATTGTTTATATCAAAAATCTGTGTGGTTTCGAATTCAAAATAAAGAGGCCACCGGGGCAGTGTTTTACCTTTCATGTGTTGGTGTTGACGTCACGTGTGTGTCACTTCAACCGACAGGGGAAATTCCTCACCCGGGTCACATATTCTACAATAATGTGAATAACAGTAATCAGCCTCACATTGACTGCGAGTGCAATGCTTTAATATTTAATAAGTGCTGCACTGACTTACTTTTGGTCCGCTCTGGGGCGGTTCGACCCCGCTCTGAGTGAATTGATGTACTTGATTTCTGTAAAAATGCAAGTAAAACGGACACGTTTTAGTCTGGGCGCGTACTAGCGCCAGACGCAACATCGATCTCATTGTTTGAGCCTTCCCAAAGAAGCCTACCTTAACCCGTCTGACACGGGGCTTCTGCCTGTCGCTGCCGGTGGTCTCAATGATTCAAAGTCTGAAAGAACAAGCGGTACACGTGTGAAACGGGCCGCGTTGTACTGAGTATGAAGCCAATTATCACACACTTCTCTGCGCTGCACAGGGGCTTACCTTATTGTTTGTTTTAGGTAAACGTCCACATCACCCGGGACAGTGCTGCTACAAACGCTTAGGAGATCGCGCGGGTGTTTTGCAAGTCTTAAGGAACCAAGTCACATGATCATCATGTGACTTGGAAAGGTGTGTGCCCCAACATGGAGGCTTCTGGGAACAGTAGTTCACCATGACTGTGGATACTTGCCTATTGTTTACATTCTGTTTATTTCGCTCAGACAGTTGAGCCCATTGTTCACACTATTGAACTTCATTATTAAATAGGCTTCCTTCTGGAGCAAGGCCGTTTCTACATTTGGATTATATTTAGAGTCAATCCAAAAAAGAATCGTCCACTTAAAATCATTTTCGGTGTGTTTACAGCTCACAAAATGTTCCACCATTGGCGCGGTCAGCACTTTTTTCTTAATCCGTGACCGGTGCTGTGTGATTCTGACATTGGCTGCTTGGGTTGTTTTACCTATATACACTTTGTCACAGACGCACACCACAGCATAGACCACATTTTTAGTTCGACAATTTGTGAAGACATCATGTCTCCATGTCACATCATTATTAGAAAAAACATTTCCTTCAAGTGTTGACGCACAGGACACGCAATTGCCACATTTGCGGTGCCCGCAGATGGGTTTTAAATTCCATTGGGCAATAAGATCACTTTTTGGCTTCTGGATAAAACTGTCTGCCTTAACCAACTGTTGCCCTATGCTTTTATTTTTACACATGGCGAAGATAGGTTTTTGAAGGGGAGGGTCCAGCGTTTCCAGTAAATGCCAGTTATTTAAAATGATGCGCTTGAATTGGTTTGTGTGTTGGCCGTAGGTCGACACACAGACCAATCTCGCAAGCTCCTCCTTGTGAAGGTGAAGAAGAAGGAGGAGCTTGCGAGATTGGTCTGTGTGTCGACCTACGGCCAACACACAAACCAATTCAAGCGCATCATTTTAAATAACTGGCATTTACTGGAAACGCTGGACCCTCCCCTTCAAAAACCTATCTTCGCCATGTGTAAAAATAAAAGCATAGGGCAACAGTTGGTTAAGGCAGACAGTTTTATCCAGAAGCCAAAAAGTGATCTTATTGCCCAATGGAATTTAAAACCCATCTGCGGGCACCGCAAATGTGGCAATTGCGTGTCCTGTGCGTCAACACTTGAAGGAAATGTTTTTTCTAATAATGATGTGACATGGAGACATGATGTCTTCACAAATTGTCGAACTAAAAATGTGGTCTATGCTGTGGTGTGCGTCTGTGACAAAGTGTATATAGGTAAAACAACCCAAGCAGCCAATGTCAGAATCACACAGCACCGGTCACGGATTAAGAAAAAAGTGCTGACCGCGCCAATGGTGGAACATTTTGTGAGCTGTAAACACACCGAAAATGATTTTAAGTGGACGATTCTTTTTTGGATTGACTCTAAATATAATCCAAATGTAGAAACGGCCTTGCTCCAGAAGGAAGCCTATTTAATAATGAAGTTCAATAGTGTGAACAATGGGCTCAACTGTCTGAGCGAAATAAACAGAATGTAAACAATAGGCAAGTATCCACAGTCATGGTGAACTACTGTTCCCAGAAGCCTCCATGTTGGGGCACACACCTTTCCAAGTCACATGATGATCATGTGACTTGGTTCCTTAAGACTTGCAAAACACCCGCGCGATCTCCTAAGCGTTTGTAGCAGCACTGTCCCGGGTGATGTGGACGTTTACCTAAAACAAACAATAAGGTAAGCCCCTGTGCAGCGCAGAGAAGTGTGTGATAATTGGCTTCATACTCAGTACAACGCGGCCCGTTTCACACGTGTACCGCTTGTTCTTTCAGACTTTGAATCATTGAGACCACCGGCAGCGACAGGCAGAAGCCCCGTGTCAGACGGGTTAAGGTAGGCTTCTTTGGGAAGGCTCAAACAATGAGATCGATGTTGCGTCTGGCGCTAGTACGCGCCCAGACTAAAACGTGTCCGTTTTACTTGCATTTTTACAGAAATCAAGTACATCAATTCACTCAGAGCGGGGTCGAACCGCCCCAGAGCGGACCAAAAGTAAGTCAGTGCAGCACTTATTAAATATTAAAGCATTGCACTCGCAGTCAATGTGAGGCTGATTACTGTTATTCACATTATTGTAGAATATGTGACCCGGGTGAGGAATTTCCCCTGTCGGTTGAAGTGACACACACGTGACGTCAACACCAACACATGAAAGGTAAAACACTGCCCCGGTGGCCTCTTTATTTTGAATTCGAAACCACACAGATTTTTGATATAAACAATCTCACTTTGTTCCAGTGAGCACCCACGGCACAGACCACAGTACACGTAAAGTGCAGCCCTGGAATTCGAACTTAGCAGGTAGGCTGCACCTCCCAACGGGAGAAATCCCTTTGTAAATATTGAATGGCGGTAGGACAAGATAGATTACGTTTTTTATGTTTTTTTATTTTAGAAATAGCTTCCATGGACCAGACTTTGACAGCCCTGATGAGAGTCCTTTGATTCATCCAAGGGACTTGAAACGCGTCGGCATTATTCATTTCTGTTACATTCATTTGATTGTGATTAATACAGAACACCTTCAGATTTGCATATGAGCAGATATATGCTGTATTGGTTTGAGATACTTGATAATGTTTTTTTTGTCTAAAAGTGTGGCAGGATCAAGACTGTACTATTAGATAACAGCGCTATCTTTTTCACTGTGTCCAAGAGCACTCTGGTATTGGAATTGTACATACATGGAATTATTAGTTATGTAGTCATGTCTTTTGTACTGTATTAATGTTGGTATTTTTGTGGAATATTTATGTATTGTAGAGTATATGGCAATTCGTGAAGTTGATAATGTTCTTTGTTGTGCCTAAAACTAGAACAACTGATCGACTTAAAAATTAAATGAATTCAAAAGACTTGAAAGTCTGGTTAAACTAATAAATTTTGGTTTACCCAATCCAGCATTCATTGGTTTATTCAAAATAGAGGCATAGGTAAAATCCCCATTTTTTCTGCACAAACTTATTAAAGCATTTGGCTATCATTTATCGACGCAGGAGTGCTTTGTTTATTATTTTTCTAAGTGGACTAGATACCACACCAGAAGCAAAGCTGGACTCGCCACCTGGTCCACCAATGGAAGAAAGTGCCTCTTTTGCTGTAGTAGTGCATAGTCTTTTTGTTTTTTTGATTTGGTGTTTTAAATAGCATGAACAAGAACCTTTTAGGTGACAGAGCGCTTTACAGATAGTGTACAAAAACATCGGCTAGAACAAGAAGAATTATAGGTACATGCGAGAGATAAAGAAGACAGATATAGGAGCACATAGTCTAGCATAAGTACAGGCAAAAGCTTATTCCAGCTTGACTAGAAGCAACAAAAAACAGACGAGAGGAGTCTTTCAAGAGGAGCCAGAGGTGATACCTCAGTGTGAGAGGAATTTGTTTGATATTAACATTGTAACTTCTTTCCTGAAGATGGATGTGTTGCATCTGATCTCAGTAGGGAGAGAGTTCCACATTTTTGGGTCAATTCCAGAGCAGGATCGGTTGTGGTTTCCTTTTTCTTGAATTTTTGTTGCTTAAGAAGTAAGGAACTAGTGCTTCATGATGATCTCTTTCCACCCCACAGGCTCAGTTTCTGAGTCAAGTAGGAGGGGGTATTGTGGTGCAGCAATTTGTGGATCATACAAGCAATTTTTAGATGCATCATGGCCTTGTAGGGTAGCCTTTTCAGTGATTGAAGCATGGGGGTGATCTGATCACTTCTGTTAGATCTCGCCTAGCATTGCAGCACATGCGTTGCTCGCTTGGCGAGACATAGAGTGAGAGAACAGATTTCACAAGGGGACTTGAAGCCCCGCCCATCATTTTCATTGGGTCGCGTAAGCGTTTATGCTAAACGTTGGCTTCCCTCTGAAAAGGATGCTTTTTGGCCACTGCCCTTTCTCCCTTTTGGACTGCCCACCCGGACTGCCTCCTCTGCTTCACGCTGTCGTGAAGCAATTTCTTATTTTTAGAGGGCCATCTGTTTCTAATTAGATCATCCCTTGTTTCATTCCGCAGAGCGAGCTTTAGGGGGCGATCTGTTTCTAATTACACCTCGGGATGCGCATCTGCGCAGGCCACGGAAAAACGCTGGGTGTCTCTGTAAACCGTGTTGAAATCTGAGCACAGATCAATAGATTGCCAAATGTGTCGCATTGTTGAGCGTACTAAAAATAGCTAAAAAATAAATTGTGCATAATTGTTCAATTCTGCGCTCACGTGAAAAACGTTTGAAAAATTTGTGCTGCATGAATCTTTGTGGGCCAAAAAGGATATTATTCGTTATTTTATTGCGTGCCGTGAGGTTGCAGTGGTGGAGGCTGGCAGCTCCGTCCTCTTCGTCTCCAGGGGAGCGCGTAGAAGCAGAAAGGAGCCCGTCATGTCTGCTGCTGCCATTTTGCCATTTTGAAGTGCTTTCTCAGGGTGCCTCGCTCACTCCCTCTGCTCCACCGCCCCCAGGGTGTCCACGGCTCTGCCTCTCAGCACACACAGGATCCCGGCTTGAAGAGAGGTCTTTGTCCAAGGTCATATCTAGGAATTTGGCAGATTTAATGATGTGTGGGGTAGAATTCAAGGCAGTGAGACGAGGTAGCCAGTCATTGATGTTAGGGGTGGTGTGGGCGGTGTGATCAGTAAGAATTCAGTTTTGATGGCATTGAGTTTGAGGTAGATACGAGTCAGCCAATGTTGCATTTTTGTGAAGGTGTTGTTAAAGATACAGATCTCCGCAGGGAAGCTAATTTCCATGTCGAGTTGTGTGTTCTCCACATACATGTGGTAGGAGATGTGGAAGGGTTTGAGGATTTTAGTTAGGGGTTCCATTTATAGGTTAAACAATGTCTGGAAGAGAAGTGAGCCTTGGGGTACGCACAGCGACAGTGGAGACTGATCTGAAAGATTGTTATTGATTAGGATGCAGTGAGCTCTGTTGTGTACAAAAGACTAGAACCATTTAGGCATGGTGCCTGAGAGACCCATCCTGTGTTCTAGCAGGTTTAGAAGGGTAGCATGGTTGATAGCGTCAAAGACTGCTGACTGGTCCAGTAAGATTATGAGGCCGATTTATTCTAGTCGAGGGAGCACAGGGTATCGTTAACAATGTGTGCTACACTTGCAATTGCCTATTATGGAAATCAAGGCCAGTTTATTGGCTGAAATTCCTCTGAGTAACAGTTACAATCTAACAAGACCCTTAGGGACACTCTCACACCAACTTAAGCTCTCCCATGCTCACCCACTCCAGTCAGCCAACCTATGACCAATTTTTATTATAAACAGATGCCTAATGTCTGAAAGACTTCTACTGCCATCACCCACAAGTAAAGTCAACCCGAATGCTTTTTCTTCAAACCCCTCCCGGATATGGTGTCAAAATGTATTGATGCCTTTAATAAGAAAATGCTTTCCTCGCATCTAGTCTGGCTTTACACTCTGTGAATGTGGTGTCTTCTGGGCAGATATACCCATACCTTATGAAACATGCCCCGCAAGCTCTTGCCAGCTGTTTTGAGGACTTGAGGAACTTACGGCCCAAACGATCTAAGACGGAGAGGGCAAAGCTAAGAATGTGTTGCGTGCTGACCTGCACACCACTGCTGGTGGCACCAGTGTAGCACTTAGAAGGCACAGTTGGATACAACCAGTCAAGTTTACAGGGGATGTTCAATCGTCCCTTGAGGGTTATATACTTCAGTAGCTCTAGGCTGTTCGGAAAGCAGGCGACTGGGAGCTCCAGTGATTCAAACATAGCCATGCCACTGCTTGGATTCTGGGGTTATTGTCACCAGCCATACAGTTCCAACAGCAGTATAGAAAGTTTAGGGGCTACTACAGCAGCAAGCTCCCCAGCCAATGCAACAATAAATTGAGCCCATTGAGGGCAGAGGATGCGGTGGCAGCTGCTGCGGCTTACTGCAGCCGCTCCAACGCTGCTTTGATTTGCCCTTCCAATCCCATGACCAGCTAGTAGGGGGCAGGAAGCAATATGTCCCTTTTCCTCTCAGCGCCATTTTGTTAGACTGATGGGTATTGTAAATTGCTGGAAAGGCTGATATCCTGCCTTTTATTTTTCCCCACCTTTTATTCTCCCCATGCCAGAGTGGTTTTTGTGCACCAATCCACTTTTTTTTTGTTTGTTTTTTTAAAAACCTTTATTGCGCAATATCATGAAACAAATACGGGCCTACAACCATCCGGCCGGCCTCAACAACGTTGCACATCAGCAAACAATACGGCATCGCAGTAGTACTGCAAACAAAATACAGTCGATTCGAGTTACACTGGAAAAATACGTACTACTGGGGAGCAGGAGAAGGGAAGGTTCATTGTTAAAGGTTTTTCTTTTTTAATGTTGTAAATGAAGAATATTAAGCTGGAAAAGACTAGAAAGGATCAAAGACCGAACATACCAAACAAAATTGAAGTGGGCAACGCACAGCAAGAAATCCAGCAAGCATGAAGACATCATCAAAATGGCGGCACTGAAACAGCACATAAGGATAGACAATCACAGAACACGTAGTGTGCCAGTTGCTACCCACCTACTGACAACTAACACCAATGACCCAAGAAAAAGGGAAGAGAAAAAGGAATATAAAATAAAGAGAAATAAAGGCCCATAGAAACCAAAAAGGACAAAATAACATCCCCCACCCTACACGCATGCAGAGGCTACGGCCTACCCCCCCCTCGCAGTGTGTCTGTCGCCCCAAAAGAGTACCCGAAATGAAGAAGAAAGAAAAGAGAAGAAAGAAAAAGGAAACATGTATTACCGGAGGAGGGCCATCCACGTGCACCCAGAACAGCCAGCAGGATTACTATCGGCCACCCCACCCCCGACCCCAATCAAAACATAGCCAACGTCCAGCTCCCCTGTCTATCCATCATCGGTAAGTAAGAAGGGGAAAAACAGAGTCAACCTTGTCCTTTGCGATCCAGTGTGCCAATGAAGTACAGTAGCGAAGTAGCCCCACGGAACAGGGGAAGCAGCCAGAATGACCACAGCAAGACAAGGCACCATCCACCTACATCCATCCGACTCAGGGCAATGCGATCCATAAAGGCACAGCACGGGCCAGCACACAGCAGCAGTCCACCAAAGCGAGTCAACCCAGGCGCAGGCAACATGTCCAGAATAAGAGTGTCAGTCTCGCCAATAGATCTCGACGGAGGTATCAGACATGGCTTCCAAAGGCGATCCCCCAGCATCTGTAAAAGCGCGGGGCGCAAACCATCCACCATTGCTTTGACCGGCAGAGTCGCGATGTTGTTTGGCTCCCTCAACCTCAGCATCTCCACGCATCTCTGAAGAGGCGGCTCGCAACAGTCGAGCCCAGGATGTGGCAAAACGCTTCGCACGCGAGCGCCAGCTCTGTCAGGCGAGGAGAGCGGGGGCAAAATGTCACACAATCGGCCCTCCAGATCACAGGCGTTATAACACAGGGCATCGCGCAAGTCGGCCAGAGCACTCAAAACATCGCCGATATTCAAGGGCGCCTCGAAAAAGGATGATACTGCAGCCCCCTGCACATGGGGCTCACAGACGTGTGGCAACCCCCGGTCTCGATCGCCGGCGCAACTTCCCAGCAGTCGGACATCAAGTCGGCTCCCCGACAAGCACAGCCAGGGCGTGGGGACCAGGGCAGCACCTTCCATTTCAGCGCCGCGTACGATGGCAACACAATGTCAGGTGTAGCAGGCATCCACGGCAAAGACCAGTTCGGCAATGCCGGCGCTAATCACTCCGCCCAAAATGGCCCCCGCCACTCGGTTCAAAAACAAGAAGATTCACGGAATCATCAGGGGAGAGGGATACAAGTGTTGCAGCGCCAGCGATGGAGCCTTGAAAGCGTGGAAACCAAAGGGAATATTGTTGCGCCGCAGCGGAAGACCCAGAACCGCCGCCGCGTCTCGCCAGCCGATGCCGCCCTGCCTTCAATGGCCGATGTTGTTATCGTCCGGCTGGGCGCAGCCGAGAACAAAGGACCGGTCCCCTTCTTTGAATACCAGCACGATAGCAGGGCGTCCTGTCACTTCCATCGCAGGGAAATCAACGGGGAGCACTTCGTTGGAAACAGCGTCGCTTCCCGAACCCGATACCGCACCACAGTAACAAAATAGCACGCAGGAGAAGAAGCGGTACGGGAGGGAAGCGGAAGGGTCGGCGGAGCCGAGGGCTCAGGCGGCCATCACGGTTGCTGGCTAGGCTCCTCCCTTTCCCAATCCACTTTCTTGATGCAGGAGGTTAGTCTCCTGTTTTCCAAATGGGCCATCAAGTGGTTTTGTGCACTTGGAGAGCGGTGCTATATGCACAACTTCATCTTCATTAAGGGCAGGAAGCCGTGGGACTATATTGGACTTCTGGATGTTTCAATCTTTGCTGAAGAAAGACCAATTCAACATTCTCAGTGTGGCTCAGATTATCTCTACTCTGAAATCTGAGGACTGGATCCCTGGACTCGCAGGACTTCTATTTTCATATACCTGTCCTGCAGTGCCACATACGTTATCTGTGATTCATGGTGGGGTTGGAACATTTCCAGTTTGCCATGCTGCCCTTTGACCTTTCCTTTGCCCCTCAGATGTTCAAGAAAGTGATAGAAGAGGTTGTTGCTCATCTTTATAGGTAGAGGATACATGTATTCCCATACCTGGACTGCCTGTTACAGGTGTTCTTGCAGTTATTCAAAGACCAATTCCAGGCAAAGGCCGAGCTCTTCTTCTCCTTGGGTTTTGGGGTTTTCTATATACAGGTTGAAGTACCACCAGAGCCCTGCGCAGAGGGTTTCTCTTATAGGGGCTTTCATTAACACAATATTGTTTGCAGTCTTTCCATCGCTGCAGCGAGTCTGAGAGCTTTGGTAGAAGTTCCTGACTTTTAGTATTCAGTCCTGGGTCTTGATGAGCATAGTTGTGAGAGTTCCTCCGCTCCAGGCCTCACGCAGTCTCCTTGTCCCATACACCAGATGGCTCATGTGGGCCCTGTAATGAAACCTAAGATTCCAAAGGTCCCAGCACGGTGTGGTCTCCCAGTGGTTACCAGATCTCACAAGAAATTGCTTAGGACCTCATTTGGTGAAAGTTGAGCACTTTCCTGATCTGCAGCAGGTCAACTCTCCAATTCCCATCCAGTCTTCATGGTTGTGACGATGCGATGCGTCATGGCTGGGGGGGGGGGGGGGGCAGGGGGATCATCTGGGAAAGATGGTGGTCAGTGGACTCTGCCTTCCAGCAAAGAGCCATCTTTCAATCAATCTTTTGGCGGGCTGGCTGATCTGTTTCAGACTTACTGCTGACAGGACTACCAGGCTGGTATAGGTCCTAATGAATAACATGCCAACCATGTGATACTGCAAAAAGCAAGGCGGTGTGGCGTCTTGGATACTGCACAGAGGCTCTAGGTTTCTGGAGGTGACAAGACCAGCAGAATATCTTTGTAGTAGCTAACTACTTAGTAGAGTTCCTGAACACCAGAGCAGGCAAGCTAAATAGACACTGACTGGCTGACAACAAGTGGTGTCTTTATCTCAATATGGCACAGCTCATCTTCGTTCAGCGCTGTGCCTTGGCTCGTTCTGTTCACTGTTGTATGTGCAGTGTCAAAGCTTCTGCGCACTGGAGTTTTCACCAAAACAGTCATTGAATACCATGCAGTATGCCATGGGACATAGGTCTCCTGTTCACAGCCCCACCACCGCCTCTCCTGCCTTAGAGTTCTGAGAAAAGTCAGGACAGGCTAGACCTAGGTGATCTTAATAGCCCCACTTTGGGCCAGAATAAGTGTGATACCCAGATCTCCTGAGTCTGAGCTTTTACTCCCTGATCTGGCTAACTTTTAGGGAAGAACTCCTGTCTCAGCAAAAAAGGAAGGTTTCTGCAACATAATCCCTGCAATCTGTGTGTGTAGATTTTGAGGTGATAGATTAATCATTTTGACTTGCTGCATGTGGTCTTGCAGCCAAACACCTTTCTATGAATCTGTCTATGCCGGGCACTGGGAATAGTTTGTGGCATGGTGTGGGGTATGTATCTAGACCCTTTGCCGCCAAACTGATGAACTGTTCCTTGTTTTATAGTTGAAGGGGCACAGTTACGGGTTACTTGTTGGTAATCTCAACCTTTTTATGTTTTCCAAGCCAACCCTCTCTCCCTTTCTCTTTAAATCACTGGTAGTGATGCATTTTCTAATAGGCGTGGGTCCTGTGTCCAAAACACTCCCTTTCCCCAAACACCCGTCCCCAAATAAAAATGTTCATACCTCAGAGACCGAAATCTAGTCCCTACTGTGCTATATGCATGCTATTCAAGTCTATAAATAGTTGCCCACTATGGCTTCCGATAACAAGACTGTCTTTCTAATCGCAGTCACTTCTGTGCACTTCGTGGGTAAAATTCATGAGCTCTCCATTCGCCCTCCCTACTCCACTTTCTTCCCACTCAAATTGTTGCTGCCTTCTTGCAAAATGAAGTAGAGCCCTTCCAAATTGGTCAGTTGACCACCCTGCGGACAATTTGCACTCCACCACACCCCTCGAAACAGGAGAAGGGGCTCCACTAGCCTTCCCTAAGAGAACTTTGAAGTTCTACATTGACTTTATGGGAAACAGTTGTGTGCCTGATTTGGTATTTGTGAGGTTTATTGGGACTTGGAAAGAAAAGGTGGTCCAGATAGGACTCTGTACCATTGGATAGTCCTCTGCATTAAAATCTGGTATGTGTTAATTTAAGAAGGAACCCCCAGAAGACCTGCTGACTCAATTCACCAGGGCAAACGCTGGTACAACAGCATTTGCAAGTGACGTGCCTGTTGTGTTGGTACACAAATTCACAAAACACTAATGCCTTGAAAGCTAAGTTTGATGGGAGTGACATTTTGCCCACTTGGTGATGCAAGACTTCCTAAACTGAATCCATTTCTTCACCCTCCAACTTTGCGAGGCACTGCTGTAGTATCTAGTCTAAAGGTGAGAACTCTGCAGTTCGAAGTATCCATCAGAAGAACCAAGTTACTTATGTTCGTGAGAGCTGATTGGTACAGAAGGGTTAGAGTAGGTATTGCCAGCAAGGAAGGAAGTCCTTGCTGTGAAATTCAGCAGTCTGCAAATGAATGCAACAAAATGTGTTTTGTGAAGTTTAAAATACTTATGATTTTTTTCTGCAGTTACTTAATTTCCACTTCTGAATTTAGTGGGTCCTAAAAATATGGAATTGGCACCCCAGGTTTTTGCCTTGGTACCATTTCTCTCCTTTACTGGTAAGTAATTTCATTAACCTGCCTTCGTAGTAGAGTAGATTTCTGTAATAAGTGTCCCCCTTGTATAATGAATAAATGCTTATAGATTGTGTTTCAGTCGGTGCTTTAGTCCTGAGTCTGTCACGCAGAAGGCACATGAAACTCTTCAGACACAGGCTCTATGGTCACATCATAACGCGCGCCTATAATGTTTTACTTCATTTAACAAGCAGGTGAACTTCATTTGATTTTGAATTACCTTGGGTCAAACATTGATTGGAACACAAACTGTAAGTATTTTTTTCACTGTACGAAGCTGACAGTTATTACTGATATCTACTCTCTTTTTTTTGTGGACCTCGCCACATTTGTACAACACTTTACATTGGAGCCACATTTGATCTTCACATCTGTGACTTCGAACCTTGCTTCCGATACCTTTTGCACTAGCTTTGAGGATGCCCGATGGGCCAGTCATGTGTTGGCTGTTTGGATAAATTGTTCTCTTTATTGCTTTCTTAACAAGCTTTGAAAAAGGAGACTTTGAAAACCTTGTACTTTTTAGGTCTCGCCTTGCATTCTGGCGCGCATGTGCTGCTCCCTCTGCAAGACCAATTGTAGATGAGATTTCAGAAGGGGACTTGAAGCCTCGCTCCTCATTTTCATTGGCTGGCGTCATCGTTTATGTAAAACAGTGGCCTCCGATTGAAATTGAGGCTTTTTGGTTTCCGCCCTTTCCCCTTTTTTCCAGCCCATCCGGACTGGATCATCTGCTTTTCGGCTATCGTGCAGCAATTTCTTATCTTTTGGGGGCGTATACTGGCGGATCATATTTCCGACAGCTTGGTCCTGTCAGGAAGCAGTCAGTACTAGCTGCCAGAATTGCACAGCACACGGGGCGCCTGCTCCACCCTCTTGCATCCGTCCAGGAGAGGAAAAAAGCCATTGTGACTTCAATGCAAATGACAAACTTGCAAGAGACACTGGGGGAGCAGGCGCCACAACCGGTGTTCACCTGTCTGCTTCGAGGACCTGCCATCTCACCTCCTCTTCTGTTTTAGCGCCCTCCCTCACTGCAAGTTTGTCTCCTTTTTTAAGGGGGTGTGGGTCACCTTAATAATAAAAAAAAGTTGGCATTGCTACTTTTTAGCTTGCTTCTTTGACTTTTCAATCGCTGCCGTCAGAAAAAGCGTGTCATCATTCTTTATAACCATCGCTTGACCTCAAGTGCGCATAGCTGCCCTCCTGGTTGTATAAGTTGCGTTAGCACCGGGAGGTTATGGGCAGGGAAGGCGAGCCAATCTTTCGCTGTTAACTTATCATCTGCATGTAAATTACCCTTAATAAAGCTTTATAAACTTGACTGCAGCCGTGGGCAGGGCTGTTTCCTATCCCACGAGTCGGAGAGGTGCTTTGGTTAGAGCCGGACATAATAAAGCAACGCAATCTTATAAATTTTTTGGGGTCCAGTTTTCTTGAAAAAAAGCGCCCACCAACCGAAGAAGGATAAGGACCAACGAGCAAAAGTCAACTCTTAAAGGTTGGTTTCTGGTGTTTTGCTAGTGACGTTTGAGAGAATGCTGGAAGTTGTGTCTCCATGCTGGAGGGACCAGCCAGTCCAAATGGAGGCACAGGGAGAAAAAAGTGTTTTTGTCATCAAAACGTGGCTGTTTCCAGCTTGAACTGAAACTGGCTGGCCGCCGACAAACGGTCTGGGCCTCCTCTAGCTCTGCCGTGATGCCGCCTTTGGGAGTCGGAGTCCCGCAGGGCTCAGTGTTGAGCCCGCATCTTTATGACCCCTCTGGCGGCATTGGCGGAGTCCTTCGGGCCCAGATCGTATCCTATGCCGATGATACCCAGCTCCTCTTTACGTGCGGGAAAGGAGCAGATTTTGATGGAGAGAGTATCCGCGGGTGCCTTGGGGCTGTTTTTAAATGGTTCCAGCTTAACAGCCTCAAGTGAAACTCAGATAAATCTGAGGTACTCTTCTACGGCTGCCGATCTGACCCAGACTGGCAGGAATGGTGGCCTGTCAATATGTTTCCTCCAGCGGGCTCTTCCCAGCTAGCCAAGAATCTGGGGATTAAGATCGATAATGACCTGACTTTGAGATCACAGATCCTGGGTCTAACGGGAACATGCTTTGGCCTCCTCAGGATGCTCCGTAAGTTTCTTCCTTTGCTCTCAGAAGATCATAGGAAGACTACGGTGCAGGCCTTAATTGGTTCAAGACTGGACTATTCCAATGTCCTGTATCTCGGCCTGCCGGAGTACCTCCTGCAACGGCTTCAGGTGGTCCAGAACTCGGCCGCACGGGCCATTTTTGGCCTTTACAGGCGAGCTAGAACTTCCGGCCTTCTGCAGTCGCTTCACTGGCTGCCTATCCGGAAGCGGATAGCTTTTACGGCCTTGACCTTGGCCCACAAGGCTCTCCACGCTTCTGGAGCAAAATATCTCCAAAGGAGGCTAGTCTTCTACCATCCTGCCCGATCTCTGAGATCTGAGTCGTTGTTCCTTGCCGTGGTCCCTCGAGTAAAAAGGGCCCGCATTGGAGGCCGGTCTTTCAGGCTGTTGGCGCCACAGCTCTGGAATACTCTGCCCGTGGCACTGCGTAGCACTTCTAATCTGTTGACTTTTAGGAAGGGCCTTAAAACTTGGCTTTTTGCTCTTTAGTGCGCTCTTCTTCTCTGTTGCTGGGGCCTCTTATTTTTCGTGTTGTGTTATCTGCTACAGGTTTACAATAAAAGCGCCGGGACACTCCATGGAGTAGCCGTGCGCTATAAAAGATTCATTTAACATAACATAACATAACATGGTACTGGTCAGTCTGTGGCAGTTACTTACTCCGAGAGATTGGTTTGTTTAGGAAAGGATTATTTGCGGTTAAGCTTTATGGAGTTTTAGGCAGCAAGAGTTAAGCTTTATGGAGTTCCATAAAATGGCGAAGCCCCCTTCCCACCCCCTCCCCTTCAATATTGATTTTGAGGAAAGTCCACTATTAGTTTGGAGTTCCCAGAAACAGCCAGCTAGTTGCTGGGTTACCTCCCCCCAAGAGACCCTGTTTAAACTGGTTAAGCTAGTTCGCACTTTGATGCCCAGGACCCTAGGCGGGGAAGGGGGAGACAAGATGTCGGAGGGGCAAGGGGCAGTGCTGCGTTGTTCCATCACAAAATTGAAAAGTTGGGGAGGAGTGGCGATTGTTCGCCTCAATGCTTTCGTTTTGTGCAAGCAGATACTTTTATTATTTCCGGATTAAAAAATATATATTTTTCAACACCCACTGCGGACCCAGAAAAGCCCATGGCCCAAGGCAGTCTGGTTTGAAAAATCTTTCTTATTTTCCTTATGTTTCCAAGTTTCTCTTGGCCGCGAGGTTTGGGTGTTATGGAAGAAAGTGCCTTCCTATTGAATACTGCATAATAATTCTTCTTTAAGAAAAGCAAACAAAAAAGACTAAGCCATTGACTTGTATTTACTTTTTAAAATGTAGAAATGAGCTATTTTTGAAGGAGCACTGTATTGTTACCTGATGCGGGTAGTGTGTGCCATGTGAACATGAAAGTAATGATGTGTGTATGTATTTGAGGTGGAGTAATATTTCTATACAGGGCCGTACCCTCTCCCCTTTCACGTGCCATTGGCATACCGATGAGGATTGCTCATCTCCTGCCACCACCCCATGCACAATAAACAGAGAGGAGGAGCATACCGGTCGAGAGGGATACGGTGAGGAAAGGCTCCGAGTGTGCACTTATGAGGGGTATGGTGTTTGAAACCGGGGTAAAGAATAGTGCCTGCATGGAAACCGACTCTGGGCATCATAGTATTTGTAGTCCGTCCTCAGTACCTTCTTAAACCACTGGCAGTTTGTTAAAATAAAAAAACGGACATTTTCTCCTTGTGTATTTAGTAATTCCTTACTGGTTACTCAATAATTTTACATCATTATTTTTCATGCCGCCTGCTTAGAGAGGTGTATAGCACAGTGGTGGAGTTATCAACCTTGTTGTTTAGTGGATATTTATGTCCGTGCTGCTCGGACGAGCCTCCTACCTCGCTGGCAGCTTTCCAGCTGCTGCACAACGCCCCCTTCTTATTTCAGCTTCCTTGCCCCATTCTTCTCTTGCTAACTAACTTAATCAGCCTCTTTTTTTAATAAGAACATTATTTGGCTATTTTATATGCCATAGTGTGATGGTGAGAGTTTGATTCTTAGAACAAGCCAAAGGATTAGTGAATGAATTGATGGATGTACATGAGTGAGTTTATGAATCAATGGGTGAAAGGTTAGTTGTTTTTTTGAATGGGTGACCGATTTGGTGCCTGGACAAATGCGTATTGTCGATTTTGGTGTATGGTTGAAGGAGTGAGTGAATAATTGAACTGATGTATGAAGAGTTAGTGTGTGCAGG
The DNA here is from genome assembly GCF_964261635.1 of Lissotriton helveticus. Lineage (NCBI taxonomy): Eukaryota > Metazoa > Chordata > Amphibia > Caudata > Salamandridae > Lissotriton > Lissotriton helveticus. Next base: position 686,349,431 of record NC_136071.1, on the reverse strand, counting down.
AATTGATGAAAGAGTGATGGATAAGTGAGAGCATGGATTTGTGTACGGCTAAAATGATGAATGAACGCAAGGATGATAACATTGTCCTATTTTGTTGTGTTGGCAGTATTATTTATAATGAATCGCACCTTGTGTTGGGACTCTAGAGTTTTGCAAAGAATTCTAAAGTTCATATCCGTGATTAACCTAATAAAATATCGCTTCATCTTTAAATTAGTTTCAGGACTATATTTTGGCCCATAAAGTTAGTACAGATGGTCATGTTCCCTTTGCTTCCATATGCACTAATCTAATATCCAGAGTCCTTGTTACAGAATGGGTGAGTATATGTAACATCCACTCAGATCCCTTATTCCAAAATGGGTGCGTATTAACATTTTAAAGGCATTATATTTATGTTGTAAACAAAATATCACATTAATAAAAGCCAGTACCATTTACAATACCGATATCTAACACTAGTACAAATGCAATGCAATAGATTTTGCAGTTACAAAAAAGTTAGCTAATGTCATTTTGCATTACAGCATTTGCTTAATGTTTCTTGAAGTGAAAAAAAAATGTCATTTACAATACCAATAGCTCAAAATAATGTCATTGCGAGACCTATTGCATTGTAAATGCGTGTTTAATGTCTAACCTATGAGAGTGCTTTGATGCTAATATTTTATCTTGTCTTATGATAGCTGAAGTCTTTCAGCTGTCATTGTGTCTGACTCCCTGTGGTAGCAGTTTTGTTTTGCACTGTGGTAGTAGCCTTTCACCTCGTGACATTTACATTGAATTGGTATATACCCTTACTATTAGATGTGCTACAACTGTCTTTCCACAGCTACCGTAGATTTATGTGTTTATGCAGAACAAGAAGGTTGTTTTTGTAGGCAAGCAAGAGGATTGTCCTGAACGGTACTTATACTTTTTAAACTCCAGTCTTTTCTTTTGTCCAATTAGTGACATTGCTATTGCTTTCCTCCGAAAGATAACCTCTGCAGCTGCAACGCTTGCCACCACCGGTTGGCTTTGTCCCCAAAACCTCAGATGTAGTCTAGCAGTGACCTTGAATTTTGGAGCGAGGAGCAAATCTGGTGATGCACTGAGCTGATTCCATCACAAACCTTACGTAGCCTTTGAAATCCGATGGTTCTTTTGCACCAATTTCCTTAGAGAGAGTGAACAATTTTCTGCCTCATCCACCCTGAACTTGAAAGAGAACGAGAGCAGCAATGAAGAATACATGTCTGTGATGTCTCGTAGTTTACATTGCATCTAAAGATTCAAAGAAAAATATCCGTAAAGTAGAACTTTATCCATCAATCAGAATTCCTCCAAGGTATGTAGGCTGTCCTTGTACTGACTTTGAAAGGGAAGCTGATAATAACTGAAAACAACCAGAACAAGCTTTGCAATGCAATAGATCTTGCATTTGCGTGAGTTTAAGCTATTGGCATTGTAAATGACGATGCCTATTTCAGTTTTTTAAAACATAAATAAAAGGCATTGTCATTTACAATGCCAGTAGCTTAAACTCGCGTAAATGTAAGACCTTTTGCATTGCAAATGCTTGCTTAAGTTTGAAACTGAGCGCGGCGTAGCTTCAAGGACACCGTGCTCTGTTTCTTTTTAATTTTTTGTTTACTCTAACACTGAGCGCGGTGTCCTTGAAGCGGGTGCAGCGCTCATTATGAAAGTTAAAAAAATAAATAAACAGAGCGCGGTTTCCCAGAAGTGGACACCGCGCTCAACATACAAGATAAATATTAATACATTCAGGATACAAATACAAAAAAATGACATTCGCCATTGTCCCCATTACGGCCCATAAACAAAATAGTGCTGGCCCCCTAGATAAAGCTGACCATGTAACACGCCAAGTAAAAGGTCCAGTCCTCATGGACGGTAACAAATGGCGACAAGGTGGTATCAAGGAGGGACTAACAAGCCTCATAATGAATCGGAAGCCAGCACAATGACACCAGCCAATGAAAAGTATGGGCAGAGAGTGGGCGAGGCTTCTACAGCATACTCGACTACTGTATGCCTCGCAGAGCGAGTAGTGCATGTGTGCTGCCGCTAGGCTTGACCTAAAAAATAGATTGACATAAAGTAAGAGGCATTGACAAAACCAGTTGGTCGTGCCTATTGGACAGTGCAGCATTATACAAAATGATCAAAACAAAAAAAAGGTGAGGGTGTGAAGATTAGATTTCAGTAGATGGAAAGGTAAAAAAAAAATGAAAGGCACAGGGGCCAGCAGTAATGTGCTCCTTGGCCCAGCAAACATTAATGAAAATAGGAAGAAAAAAATAAAAATATATTTTTTTTAAAGCGGGTTAGTGCTTAATAAAGGACCATGAGTGTGGAGGGGATGTGATCAGAAGTGGACAGGGATACAGTTAAAATCGGTGAGACAGGGAGGGTGAAAAACAGCATGCAAGAAAGAGCCCAACTTATTGTTGGGGGTGGGGGGCAGGTATTTGGCACAGTGGGGAGAAGCCTATGAGGGATAACTCTGAAAACCGCTTACCCTTTCATGAAATGCTTCACTGAAAGGAAAAATATTGTTTCCTAAAAGTGAGCATTGGAAGGATACAAGTTCACCAGTCAAAAGGATGGTGAAGAGACTGTGCTTGAGGGGAGGAACATACACGAGAGGAAGACGAGGCATTGGATAAGAAGCAAGCAAATGAGTGACCAAGCCAACCAGTGATTATCAAGGGGGTGGCTGCAAACCCACTGTAAGTTCTTGGTAAGCCCACATTCGTGGAGAAGTGTGGCTCAAAAGGTTAGAGCGGCAGACCCTGATGCAGAGGTCTGGTCCCCGGGACCAGGGTTCAATGCCCGCCTTGGCGGGTCTTGGGCTCATTTTCCTCAGACCTGATCATTCTCGCCTCGGTGCCTATTCTAATCATGGGTCCAACCCTGCAACTCTGGGCAATAGCTTGCTTAATCTCCACAACGGCCCCAACAGCGCTGGGATGCCTGGCTACACCTTGGGAGTGCCCAGGAGTGGACATTTCACAGGGAAAAAGCCAGGAAGGGTTCCTAAGCGGTATACGGACAGCGCCGGGACACTTCGGTTTGAGGTAGCTGTGCGCTCTACAAATGCTGACATTTACATTTACATTAGGTCTTTAACAAGCAGATGTCTGTTAGGCTACACCTTTAAAATCAAATGAAACCTTGAGATAGAGTACATTCACAATTAAGAACTTTATTTCGGTTCACAAAACCATAAAAATACACTATAAAAACATATAAATACATTGTAAAACATACTGCTCAGAAATTACAAAATCCAGTGCAGAATTTGCCAAATCAATACAGCATATAACTCTTGCAAATTCAGTAGGAAAGGAATTTTAAAATAAAAGGTACTGAACATCAGTACTAAGCAGATAACTAGATCCTCAAAAAGCTCAAAAAGATTTCTAAACAGGACCTTGAAATGGGTCTGCTTTGCTATCCAGAAAAATGCTACTGAAAGACACTGAATGACCACCTTGAATTAAATACGCTAGAAGGCAGGTTCATCTTGGGAGACGAAAGGATCGCTAAGATATTCCAGATTCATCTCTAATCAACTCAACACATTCCTCTCCTGTCGAAGGGCATGAGAAACTGATCTGGGGAACCTCAAGGACGAAGATTGGACTGAGGCCAGAGGAGCACCTAGTGCGGCGGCTATCTTGGCCAGACTTAGACTGATCCAAGTACCTGCATAGGGTCTATCCCATGTGCTGTCCTCTGTGGAAGATGGGGGTTATCGCTTGCCCAACCTGCCTCCGAGGTAGCGCTGCATAAGGAACATTCATGCACACGGTATGGGGATGTCCTGCGTGGTATCTATTTTGGTGCAGGGTGACTTCCTACCTGGGTGGGGTATTGTGCTGGACTATCCCGATAGACCCTAAACTTATCCTCCTGCACATTTACAACATATTGGGTGGTAACCATTACAAATTAGCGCTGCTTTTCCAGGGATTGACCCTGGCCAAACGGGACATAGCGAAGGAGTGAAAGGCCACGCCCCCTCACTCCCTCTTCCTTGACGGGTTTGGAGAAAATGCCACTGTAAGTGCCATGGGTGTGGCAGGCATGGCATATTATAGGGGAATTGTGTTTGAGCCTGTTCACCTTATGCATCCAGTATTGAATGTCGAAATTCAGACTTTAATGGTTTGAGGCCCGATTTAGAGGAGTTGGAGCGCTTGATGCTGTTCTCAGAGATGTTGCACGAAGGGATTGTCCTATGTTTGTGTTAATTGCGTATTTGCACCCAGGGGAAGTATTTCGGTCTCAAAACCAATCAAATCTGTTAAAACATTTTTTACAGAGGCTCAAAAAATGTATCTAGCAGCTTTAACACTTTTCTCATTCCATGACAGCTAAAGTGCCCAATGCGTTAGGACACATTAAAACACACCCCAAGAGCTTTATCTAGCAGCATTCCTGGATCTAATATGCCAAATGGACTGCAGATACTTAGAGATCGAATAAATATTATCTATCTTGAATATTCTCAAAGCATTATGCAAATCTTTAGTCCCAAGAAGGTGGCAAACTGGTACGGTCCACTGGGCGCTCTGCTTCTTATAGGCTCTGCCAAAATATAATAAGTGCTTTTCATCCTCTACGGCGTGGCAGCCCATGTGGCATAAATTAGTGAGATTTTCACTTTTGTTCCGTGAACAAATAAAGGAAGCTAAGGGCAAAATCCCTAGACTAAATATAATAAACAGCGCTCTTGTAAGCGAAGGATTAACATAATCCAAAAGTTCTTCAAAGTTTGCAACATACTTAAAAGAGAAGTACCAATCAGTAGCATGATTTCACAGTTTCTCAAGCACTCGTTGGCATTAGTGTGGGATGCAATACTCACTCAGGCCTAGCCTAATCAGCCAAGTTTTTATATGGTGTAGCCAAGGAATTGCATGCAAGCAACAAATGGTTTCCCAATTTACCCCTGAGAAATTCTCTATAGGGCGCCAGTTCCCCTGTTGTCCATAATCTAATCCAATATAAAATTAGCTAAATCAGACATTGATTTTAGGTTCAGATCAAACCTTAATGGGAGTAAAGGTGTGCTGGTGGAAGCCTAAACAATGATTTAATAAGAGTTCTAACTTTTCTCAAGCAAGTCAAGCTTACGAAAGTTCCACAATTCCGACTCTTACAGAACTGCACCGCATGCTTGTGCCGTATAAATCTCCATGGCCGGGGAGACAGGGTATGAAGAAGCCAGATTGTCACACCTAATAATAGTCAGGCTCTAGGCCTTAAAGTCAATGAGCTTTTCTCAATCTGAGAATTCCATCAATGGGAATCAGTAAGTCTCACCCCTAGGTAATCAAATGCACAAACCCTTTTCAAGAGGGACACTTCCAGAACTACTTTCCCATTATCTTTTTTCTGCGAAATGAACTCCAAATCTTTGTTTTTTTCTATAATTAATTTCCGGCCCATGGATTTTGCAAAAGAGACTAAACTGGTCCAAAAGAATACATAGGCCCCTCAGAGTTTTTGAGAGAAGTGTGTGTCGTCTACAAATAATAACCCAGGGGTCTTTAAACCAACCATTTTGGGAGAAGCAATCACAATCCATTAGATGAATAATGCAACCCTTGATGAATAATAACGTGTAGGTTCTAAAACGCATTCTTGGCAGACACCTCTTCTGATAGGGAAATACTCTGTGGTTTCCCTACTCGAACCCCACCGGACTTTCGCAAAATTATCTCTATATATCGATGCTGTATGAAAGACTATATGCCAGGAGGAACCCCCATTTTACCCAGGATCTTCCAGGGTTTTACCCTAGGAACTAAATCGAAGGCAGCTTGCAGATCCGCAAACACAACATACAGGGGTCCCTTGTCTATGTCCAGATTTCCCTTTTATTATCAGGAACCATAGGATCTGATCAACTGTGCTTATCTTAGCTTTAAACCCCGCCTGAAGATGCAACAGCTCCTTGTTAGTTGAAATCTGTTCCTACAGTTTGGTGAGAAGTTGCTTACTAAAGATCTTCTGGATGTTATCAATGAGGCTAATAGGCCGATAGTTAGTAGGGACATTCCTATCTCCTTTTTTGAAAATCAACATATTTTCAGCTCCTTTCCAAGAGTTCAGGATTGGAGCTCCTGGCGCTTTCCCAACTTTTTGAGCCTGGATCGCATTGAGAGTTTCTTCCAATGTGAATACCACTGGCTCTCCTTTATCGCCCCTGGAGACGACTGGGGGCGGAAGAAACTTCTTAACATCCCCATGTGATAAATCTGCATAAAGGGTTCATCCCATTTCCCAGCCGGTATATGGCTTTCTAGCCGAGTGTAATCCTTGCCCCTACTATGCGGAACCAGGTGCCAGAACCTTCTGATGTCTTTTCCCTTTCCTGCCTCTAGCAGGTCAACCCATAGCTTGCTTCCCGCTGAGACTTGCTGGATTTAATAACGTTGACATATCTTTGTCTTCAAGAAATTATGTCAGACCTCACTTTGCTTTAAATAGCTTTAACTACCGGTAGTTCCGTTTTTGCCTCTCTACAATCTTGATTGAACCATTTGTGCATTTTGAGGGAAATATTATACTTTCATGTGTCTTTCAGGAAAAGCTCCTTCAATTTTGAAAAACATTTTTCTTGGACGACCATAGTCTGGGAGGATATACAATCCTGCCCCTCGATTAGGGTTATGCTTCGAGTTCTATAGATCTCTTGTAAGGGATTTGCATTATTGGATATGTCCGCCCACCTCAAATTATGCCTATTATTAGTCAAAACTGTTAAATCAGATGAGGATGCCTCTGGACATGTCTTATTGTTGTGTAGGAATCTAGGACCCTAGTGTAATTTTCCCGATTCATGCCCATATATAGGTATAAATTACCCATTCCTTATATAGGCATAGAAATCATTACCAAATTTGGACTAAGCCTATGCAGCCCAAATACGGCATGGCTACTTCCACTAAGTTCCGAGAATCAACAACGATTTCTTGGAAAAACCCGCCTTCAGCAGCTAGGGACTTCCCCTTGCTTGAATACTAATTTATCTAGGAAATCATGGAGTTTTCAAAGAAATGAGTCTTTGATGACGTTATTATGTCAAATCATACGTCAAACTCTGCACCTTCAAGGTATAAATATGCCTACATTTGCCCAGACAAACACCCGGTGGTTTGGAGCAGTTCGACTATCTACTTGCCCGACGCGCCCTGCAGCAGCAAGTGCCGAAGGAAGCCGACCCTCCAGCTGACGCACTGAGAGACGCTGTCTTTTCTTCTGCCGAGAAATCCAGCTCCAGTGTTTCCAGGATACCCTTGCGGGTTGCTGGGAAATCGAGTTCTGAGAGATAGATACAAGACCTCCTTCATTCCAAAACCAAGGTACGGAGCTGATTAGACCCTCAGAGAATTCTTGGAATAGATTCTTGGCAAAGAATACTAAAACTTAAGCTACATCTCACTTACTTCTTCCCTTGTACTAGACTTAGGTTAGGTACACCGTGGTAGGCATATTTTAGAAGCACCAGTTGAGTACTTTTAGTCATTATTTATCACTGTATGTATTTTATGTATTATATGTTATTTTATATGGTTTAGAAACCATACCATGCTTTTACAGTACTACTTTATAATACATTTCGTATTCTATGCATTGTACTTTATAACCAGTATTACAGTTGTAGCAGTACATTTCTTATGCTTGAGAAAGAATACTGTTCAATAAATACTTTTTATTGAAAACGCCTGTCTATCTATTTTCTCAGCACCTCTGGTGAAACGAAGCATGCACGATTGACTGAGTAAAATAGCTATCTATTGTTTCCGCGATTCTAGAGATTGATTTCTTATTCTTGGGAAACAAAGTTGTCATGTTTATGCGGTTGACAAAGATAATGGTAGGACTCGCACAGCTAGACTATGATTAATGTAAATCCAACAGTTTATGGGCTGTCGCGTGCTACTAAGGTAGCGCTGTCCGTTCCTTACAGCGCTGGGTACTGCAACGACTATTACAATGCTACCCCAACTTGGGGGAGGACTCCTCGGTGCACAGCGTTCATGAGACTCAGTGGTCTAGTTCAATATGCAAAGTTCCACAAATGTAATCCGAGGTCCAAATTAAAGTTTATTCAACACATCATCATCATGGTTGTTCAATTTGCAAAAAGATTCTCCATATCTGTAAATAGTCCACTGTTTTACATCAATGATGTCGTCCACATTATATATCCCCAATGCATTTCGGGCTATTACTGCAGCCCTTCCTCAGGGGGTAGCTCTACAAATTAAAGAAAAATGAATGCTGTCAGTGCTATACTACAGTATATGGCGATTGTGCGCTGTTAGCTTCCAAGGTGAACAAAGTATCTCCATGTCTGTGACACAGGTGACAAACACTATCGCGGTCCATGAATCTTTAATGAAGTGACTCGAATATGATTGTGAAATTGTGCGAATTAGACATGCAGCTAATCTAAGGGTCGCGCTATTAATGCAATAACTTAAGTCAACCGATATGAGTATCACCTCCGTGTGTGGTCTCTAAAAACTCATGTGAAAAGTAAAATTTGTGCCGTGTCCCATGCTATTAATGCTTTAATTCGTAGAGCTATCCCCTGAGGAAGGGCTGCAGTAATAGCCCGAAATGCATTGGGGATACATAATGTGGACGACATCATTGATGTAAAACAGTGGAATATTTACAGATATGGAGAATCTTTTTGCAAATTGAACAACCATGATGATGATGTGTTGAATAAACTTTAATTTGGACCTCGTTGGATTACATTTGTGGAACTTTGCATATTGAACTAGACCACTGAGTCTCATGAACGCTGTGCACCGAGGAGTCCTCCCCCAATGTTTATGCGGTTGTCAGAAACTAATCCCTTCTTGTGAATTCGAGAAAGTTTCTAGAGACCTCTGAGCTAGCTGGCGCTCACAATTAAGTTTAATATATTCGGTAGAGACCTAGTCGATCTCAGTCCTACGTCTAAACTACAGGATATATTATTCCAATGCGCAGAGCCTATTGGGAATATAGGAACTACACTACATGGCACCCAACGTTTGGTAAGGCAATCATTTAACACTAGATACTAGAGTAACTCAGTCGTGCTTTTCACACAGACCCCTTTGTCCCGTAAAAACTCCAAAAGAAGTCTGGAGTGGGTTAAAGGATAATATCCGCCAAAACGGAGTAGGACGAAAATCCTATGTATTAGTTTTTGGTTTTTTCAACGTTGAAGGATACAGTGTTCCAAAAATATTGTGCACCAAATCTTTGTTTCCTTGAAACTTGCTCTGCAAACACTTCTAGTCAACAAAAATGACGGATAGTGACGAAGAATTAGAAAGAGTTGTAGCAGCAGCTCAAGCAGCTTTAGATGACAGAAATCTCCTACAGAATGACCCGGATGTTAAAATCATCCCGGTAACTGTAAGAAAAACTATAACTTACAAATTCATTAACAATGGAGTATCATCGAGATGTGGCTTGGCGCTGGTCGATGTAGAGTGTGGAGCAGATGGTACCGTCTATCTTGGACAACCTTCTTCTGCTTTCTGTGGAGCCCTCCAGTGTTTTTCCTTTTGAGGCACACTGGTTAGGAGATGATGGGGATGAGTCAGGGTTTCTGCACCCATACCTGTGCTACGCAGTCTCCTCTGGAGGATAGCTGGCTTACTGAACTGGGAGAAGCTAGTGGATTAGAGTCTTTTCCCTCCTGATCTTGCTACGGAGCCGAGCTAATATGCAAAGGTGAGTTGCTCTGCTTTTAGATTTAGCTCTTCCTTCTATAGAAACCTCTACTGATCCCCTAGTTGGCATGCTCCATCAGGGCTGCACAGGGATGGAGCCAGTGCTTCCCTATGTGACATGTTGTTGGGAGTTGGGCTAAACCCGATACACGGGCCCCCTGTGGATTGGTCTATATCTCAGAGACACCGTCCGCCCCCTGGTCATCTGGCGTTTCTCCTCCGGCACCCTACCTCTCAGAGTTTGGTGGTACAGACTGCTTTGGGCTCACATAATATGGACTCTCTACCTCATATTCTGTCAGACGGAGATTCCAGCAGACAAGACGCTTATGGACGGCATATCTTCTCCCCCACACGTTCTGAATGTGTTCCATTAATACATCTTGAATTCTTGGATGCTTTTTCCCAAAACATTGTTGACACGTCTGTTGCCATAGTTTCCGGATGATACCCAGAGCGAGATTACCCAGTTGATCCTATATTGACAACATGCAGCTAAATTATTCATGCCTGGCCACAAAGCTCTGCGTTTGTGACATGCCTTTTGGTGGCACCCTCCTTTTCAGTGCTCATGCTGACTCTGCATTGTGGCGTTTCCGTGACAGTCGGAGTAGAACAGAAACTTAGCTCTGCTCTTGCACCTGTCTGTCTCCCTAAATCCACACATTTCAATTGGTATGGGGATGTTTGTCCTTGATTTCATTGTTGGTTGGGCTTTCCATGGTGCTGTCCATGTTGTCTATCCCACCTTCTGGTGACACCTGGTGTGATATTCCTGCTTCCTGCTGTATTATTGTTATTCTCCTTACACTGTCTGACAGGATATGGGTCTGTCATGACTCTACGTTGGTTAAACGCCTGTGCATAGGTGTGGTTTCTCTGACAATGGGCTCTGTGCCCCACATATCGTTTTTTAGGTCTCGTCCTTTTCCATTGCGAAGCAATGGTAAAGGGGGAGAATTCATGTGCTCCATCGGATAGTCAAACCACCACTTTTGTCCGTGGCGTTTTCTTCGAGTGCACGTACAGGCACGCACATTTGGCCATCTGTTCCTGTTCCTAATGGCCCTCCCCCAGCACAGAGCGCACATCGCGGCCGCACAGCACATCAAAGGGCTTCTCCCAGCGTGTGCTGTGCGGCTTCTCCTCCCCTAATTATGTGGCCGGCTGCAACGTGTATTGGCAAGGTTTGTTTAACAATGTTCTTGCTATTGTTGGTGTCTCTTAATTTTCTCTTGAAATTGTTTCTTCTTTTTTAAACACGCTCACACCTTTTGCCCATGTTCTCACTGCACAAAACTCATAAATAAATATATACATTTAAAAAACGATTGGCATACTTTCCGTTATATACTCATTTGTTTACACGTGATACGTCATTGAGCATGTAATCTTTCACTTTAATTCATTTTGAATCTCTTGTCAGAAGCTCTTCTACTGGCACCACCTCGCTGGTCTCTTGCTTGGGCCGAGTCAGCCGTCCCTGCAGCGTCTCTTCCTGCCCGTCCGTCAGCTAGGCTCGGAATTTAACCAAATAAATTAAAAGGCAGCCTGCTAGCTCTCCACACACCGCCGCACCCGCCTTGCCTCAAGCGCCACCACAAGCCAGTTTGGAATTAGTTTTAGTGTGCAAGCTCGTAGAGTGCTATTTAGAAAACAATCATGAAGCCGGCCAATTTGCAGCTGTTCGTGGTAGGTTTTTTGTAGTTATCGCTCTCCTTAGGTGCAAATGAGATGCCTTACTCACCACTGAACACTTTACCCGACTTTTTAAAAAAAACATTTTTTAAATCGTTGCAGTTCGTTGCCGTCCCTGCAGCGTCTCTTCCTGCCCGTCCGTCAGCTAGGCTCGGAATTTAACCAAATAAATTAAAAGGCAGCCTGCTAGCTCTCCACACACCGCCGCACCCGCCTTGCCTCAAGCGCCACCACAAGCCAGTTTGGAATTAGTTTTAGTGTGCAAGCTCGTAGAGTGCTATTTAGAAAACAATCATGAAGCCGGCCAATTTGCAGCTGTTCGTGGTAGGTTTTTTGTACTTATCGCTCTCCTTAGGTGCAAATGAGATGCCTTACTCACCACTGAACACTTTACCCGACTTTTTAAAAAAAACATTTTTTAAATCGTTGCAGTTTGTTGGGAAACTGCTTGAAATCCAGGATAAATCTAGAAAACTGCTGCCTACTTCAGGGGAACAAAAGGTGTCTGGAAAGTTAACTTATAAAGTGGCGGTGGAGCTGCACTGGAAGTGAAATGGAGATCTGGAAAAGGTTCTGCTAGCCCCATGTTGCACCGAGCGAGCCCAGATGGTGCTCGCAAGAGAGCGCCGATAGGGATACCACGCTTGTTTTTTCATAGTGCACTGCACAGTCAGTACCACACAAGCACGAGCATCTCCGTAATCCGCCTGCCCCCACCAGGCTCGCATTCCCGCCCCCTCACCAGGCCGCACATCTGCCTGCCACACTTCTCCTCCCCTCGCACGCATTCCGCTGCCCCTCCTTTCTCCCCCCCCCCTCCCCCCCGCCAGAAGCCTCGCAAAATAACCCCTCCTTTCTCCCCCTGCCCTGCTGCTCTCTTGATCCATTCTGGCTCTTTTTATTATTATTATACCTCCTTGCAGCCCTTTCAGTCCATTAGAAGACGTGTAAGTTGTTTATCAAGCATGCAAGCGCCACTCACACATGCAACGCCACTCACACACGCAACGCCACTCTCACACGCAACGCCACTCTCACACGCAACGCCACTCACACACGCAACGCCACTCACACACGCAACGCCACTCACACACGCAACGCCACTCCCACACGCAACGCCACTCCCACACGCAACGCCACTCCCACACGCAACGCCACTCCCACACGCAACGCCACTCCCACACGCAACGCCACTCCCACACGCAACGCCACTCCCACACGCAACGCCACTCCCACACGCAACGCCACTCCCCCACGCAACGCCACTCCCCCACGCAACGCCACTCCCCCACGCAACGCCACTCACCCACGCAACTCCACTCACCCACGCAACGCCACTCACCCACGCAACGCCACTCACCCACGCAACGCCACTCACCCACGCAACGCCACTCACCCACGCAACGCCACTCACCCACGCAACGCCACTCACCCACGCAACGCCACTCACCCACGCAACGCCACTCACCCACGCAACGCCACTCACCCACGCAACGCCACTCACCCACGCAACGCCACTCACCCACGCAACGCCACTCACCCACGCAACGCCACTCACCCACGCAACGCCACTCACCCACGCAACGCCACTCACCCACGCAACGCCACTCACCCACGCAACGCCACTCACCCACGCAACGCCACTCACACACGCAACGCCACTCACACACGCAACGCCACTCACACACGCAACGCCACTCACACACTGTGGGTGCAGATTGTGGGTGCAGATTGTGGGTGCAGATTGTGGGTGCAGATTGTGGGTGCAGATTGTGGGTGCAGATTGTGGGTGCAGATTGTGGGTGCAGATTGTGGGCGCAGATTGTGGGGGCAGATTGTGGGGGCAGATTGTGGGGGCAGATTGTGGGCGCAGATTGTGGGCGCAGATTGTGGGCGCAGATTGTGGGCGCAGATTGTGGGCGCAGATTGTGGGCGCAGATTCAGAGAAAACGCAGCAGCACCACCACCATTGCAATGCAATAGGTCTCGTTTTAACGCAAATTTAAGCTATAGGCCTTGTAAATGACAAAGCCTTTTATTTATGTTCCAAAAACCAGAACGCAAAAATAAAGGGCATTATCATTTACAATGCTAATAGTTCAGACTCGCGTTATTGCGAGACCTATTGCATTGCAAATGCTTGTCTGTATTATTGTTTTACTCTCACAAGAGTAACTAGCTGTGTTACATGCTCTTTAGGGCACTTCTGTATGCTTAAGCACTACCTCTGTAAGCCACTTGTGGTCTATGGCTTACCAACTCTGACTCGCCTCCTTAATGCTGTAACTTTTTATACCGGCACTTCACATTGATTAAAGACGTTTAGTATCCCTTATATATACCTTTCTCCCCCTGTGGAAGTTTCTATATTGCTTGTTCCATTGGGATTCCTTTCTAGTGAATCCCTCATTTCTCCTTGATCTATACAGGGAGTACCGTTTACGCTACTCTTCTTGTGTAATTCCGTATTGCCTAAGGGAAAATGTGTTTTCTTCCTCGGTCCTGCTGATTGTCTTGTTTGTGGTTTCCTCCACATTCTTTATCCGTGTGGTAGTACTTCAGTCTCAACTTTTTCTATTACCTGTATTGCTGTTCTTGCTCTGACATTTCCTGTCAGGACCTCTGTCATACTCACTTATTCCTACCAGCATCTCCTTTTCTCCTATTGCCCCAAACACCTCCTTTTTCAGAGTTCATACAAGCATGGCATCTACATTTATATCCTTGCAAAGACACTGTGTGGTCTCTTTATGTGGGGAAAATGGCTCATTCACCTCTTGGTGGATTTCTTGTTACTTGAACCTGCTACTAGAATATTATGGTTTCGTCCTCTTGGACTTAGTTTCCTTGTTGACTTGCTTCTCCCCTTTAGTAACTCTCAACATGGACATCTTTCATTTTGTTCTGTACAGTGTCCCAATCTCCTCCCCTCAGGAGTTAGTCATTACACCTATGCGTTATATTTAATGCTGGGATTTCTTATTCTTAAAGAATATCCCCCGCTTCACTTCTTTGACCCAATTTAGTTTTTTTCTCTCGCCCATGTACCTTTGTATAATCCGGGCTGTAGGAGCGTTGCCCTTGTACCTCGGTAATTTGGATGTCCCCTTCCTGTGGGACATTTTTTCCTCTAGTCAACAATTGCTGTTCTTTTTTTAGTTTGCATCTCTTCTGTTGCTTAGCTTTCATCGCTAGGTTCAATTTTAAACAGTATCCCTTGTGGGGATTTAGTCCCTTTGGGCCTATGTGTTTAACTTTAGCCCGATCTTCAGTTGGTTTCTGCTCTGTTGGATATGCCTTAATGTTTAGATAAGTCACAATATCCTTTTCTTGGCCTCCATGGGTTAGCCTTTCTCACCTTGGACTGCAAACATGGCCGTAGTTATAATCTTGTCTTTCTCTGTCACTGTTTTTTGGGTTGGTATGTTGCTGATTACTCAACCCATACTACTTATGTTTCTCAGCTTCAGCAAGGTGATAGCTTCTTCTACCATCAATATAATTCTATGCCTGGAGGTTGTTTGTGTGTATATAGACCTATAAATGTGTGTGTGTGTGTTTATATGCATGTTTATGTATGTGTGTGTATATGTGCATATATATTTTCCACATTTTCTCCCCAGCTGGAAGTGAGCAGGATGCAACAGGAGCGAGAATATATACATGAATATATGTATATATATGTGTGTATGTGTATATATATATATATATATATTCCAGTTCAATTGCAAAAGTAATTTGCGCACTCAGAGTAAGGTTGAACAATCACCATTTATTCCATGATACCGCTATGCGTTTCGCCACCCGGCGGTGGCTTGATCACACGATACAATCGCATTCTCACGGACGTGCATAACTAAACATTGTAAACTAAACATAGAAGAGGTACTGCACATCAGCCTGCTCGGTCAGGTAAACATGGTCGCCATTTTAGAATAGCTATAATGTAGCCTACTGTTATGTTAAGTCTATGTTATGGATACATTAAATCCATTGCATACTTATTTATGACTTAATCTGCATATTTGTATTACAGTCATACAAACAGTGTCATATTACAACCACAACTTCGATTGATAAATTTTGATCATAACGATATGTAATCGCGTGGCTGGTGTACCTGCAGAAAATAAGGTGGTTAAACAAGGGATTAATTTCCCAGTGTCATTGGTCTAGTGCCGTTTGTCTCCTTATTTATCTACTTCCATACTAGCGGACTAGTGCCCGTGCTGTATTCTATGGTCATTCTTCGCCAAGCAGTAACAAGTGTTGTCGCCAAGTGGCCTATCAGGCAGAAACCTCTACCTCAATTCACTAACAAAGATCAAAAGTGTAACACTGTGCAAAAATTAATATTTAGACAAAAAACCTGTCTTAAATTCCTTAATCCTATCAATAAAAAGTGCAATTGTCTTGTCTTATCCTGAAGATATTTCAGTCATTTGAAGAAAAGGGTAGGGAACCGTGCATATTCAAAAGTGAGAGTGAAATGGTCCCTTCCTTTCCTCCTGCAAAGGAAAAACAGAAAAAACATACATTAAAATCTCCAGTTAAAAACCAGATGCCTGCTTCATTTTGTTCAAACATCACATCTATATATCGATCACAGCATTATTTACAACATCCTTCCCATTAGATTATGTTCAATTTTCTTATGTTCAATTTTCATGGAGGTGGGTGGCTAGTTCCTCGTCTAAATTGTTCCCCCCCGGGAATTTGGTCTTGAGTTGCATTATCCATTTGGATTCCCTTTTCCTCAGGGCCAACAATCTGTTCCCTCCTCTCTTACTTATGTTTACCTGTTCGATTGCATAGTATTTGAGCAGGGAATTGTTAGACTGGTGTTTGGTTTGGAAATGACGAGCAATGGGGTAGTTAGTATCAACAGTGGTGATAGCTCGCAGATGCTCTTGTACCCGTTTTTTCACCATGCAAACTGTACTCACCACGTATTTAAGACGACATGGACATTCAAGAACGTACACGACAAAGTTAGTACTGCATGTCAAAAATTGTCCTATGCTGTAGTTTCTACCTGCACCTGGCAATTCTACCTCTTTAACCATTGAACTAGTACTACACGCACGGCAGTGACCACTTGGGTAAAAACCTTTAAGATTGTGTACATTGTGGCTACCTATGGGACTAATGTCTCCTTTCACCAGAATATCCCTCAAGCTTTTCCCTCTCCTATAAGTCACTGAGGGTCTAATTCCAATACTAGGACCTATGATGTTATCTGCTTGAAGTATATTCCAATTGTCAGCTAACATCTTGGAGACTTTCCTAGAGTCCTCATTGAATGTGGTAATCACTCTGGTAACAGTTTCAGTATCAGTTTTTACAATTTTATTCTCAAGAGTGCTTTCTCTGGATCTTCCACTTACTTTGTTGACAGCTTTAATCAGGACCCCTTCAGGATATCCCCGTTCTCGGAACCTTTGTAGCATGTTGTTTTTCTCTATTTCAAAGAGGCTATCACTACTGTAATTGCGTTTTGCCCTCAGTAGCTCACCATAAGGTATGCTCCACTTTAGGCTCTCAGGGTGAGCACTGAGGGCATGCAGCAGGCTGTTGCCTGCGGTCTCCTTCCTGTGAAGTTTCGTGGTCAATTGCCCCTCCTGTACCATGACCTGGCTATCCAAAAACTCTATACTGTTAGTGCTCATATTAGCAGTTAGCTTAACATTGTAGGGTTTTTTATTCAATTTAACAACAAAGTCAATAGCTTCTTGTTTGGATCCACTCCATACTACAAATAAATCATCTATAAAGCGGATCCATGCCCGCAAGGTGCGCTTTATAGATGATTTATTTGTAGTATGGAGTGGATCCAAACAAGAAGCTATTGACTTTGTTGTTAAACTGAATAAAAACCCCTACAATGTTAAGCTAACTGCTAATATGAGCACTAACAGTATAGAGTTTTTGGATACCCAGGTCATGGTACAGGAGGGGCAATTGACCACGAAACTTCACAGGAAGGAGACCGCAGGCAACAGCCTGCTGCATGCCCTCAGTGCTCACCCTGAGAGCCTAAAGTGGAGCATACCTTATGGTGAGCTACTGAGGGCAAAACGCAATTGCAGTAGTGATAGCCTCTTTGAAATAGAGAAAAACAACATGCTACAAAGGTTCCGAGAACGGGGATATCCTGAGGGGGTCCTGATTAAAGCTGTCAACAAAGTAAGTGGAAGATCCAGAGAAAGCACTCTTGAGAATAAAATTGTAAAAACTGATACTGAAACTGTTACCAGAGTGATTACCACATTCAATGAGGACTCTAGGAAAGTCTCGAAGATGTTAGCTGACAATTGGAATATACTTAAAGCAGATAACATCATAGGTCCTAGTATTGGAATTAGACCCTCAGTGACTTATAGGAGAGGGAAAAGCTTGAGGGATATTCTGGCGAAAGGAGACATTAGTCCCATGGGTAGCCACAATGTACACAATCTTAAAGGTTTTTACCCATGTGGTCACTGCCGTGTGTGTAGTACTAGTGCAATGGTCAAAGAGGTAGAATTGCCAGGTGCAGGTAGAAACTACAGCATAGGACAATTTTTGACATGCAGTACTAACTTTGTCGTGTACGTTCTTGAATGTCCATGCCGTCTAAAATACGTGGGGAGTACAGTTTGCATGGTGAAAAAACGGGTACAAGAGCATCTGCGAGCTATCACCAATGTTGATACTAACTACCCCATTGCTCGTCATTTCCAAACCAAACACCAGTCTAACAATTCCCTGCTCAAATACTATGCAATCGAACAGGTAAACATAAGTAAGGGAGGAGGGAACAGATTGTTGGCTCTGAGGAAAAGGGAATCCAAATGGATAATGCAACTCAAGACCAAATTCCCGGGGGGGGACAATTTAGACGAGGAACTAGCCACCCACCTCCATGAAAATTGAACATAATCTAATGGTAAGGATGTTGTAAATAATGCTGTGATCGATATATAGATGTGATGTTTGAACAAAATGAAGCAGGCATCTGGTTTTTAACTGGAGATTTTAATGTATGTTTTTTCTGTTTTTCCTTTGCAGGAGGAAAGGAAGGGACCATTTCACTCTCACTTTTGAATATGCACGGTTCCCTACCCTTTTCTTCAAATGACTGAAATATCTTCAGAATAAGACAAGACAATTGCACTTTTTATTGATAGGGTTAAGGAATTTAAGACATGTTTTTTGTCTAAATATTAATTTTTGCAGAGTGTTACACTTTTGATCTTTGTTAGTGAATTGAGGTAGAGGTTTCTGCCTGATAGGCCACTTGGCGACAACACTTGTTACTGCTTGGCGAAGCATGGCCATAGAATACAGCACGGGCACTAGTCCGGTAGTATGGAAGTAGATAAATAAGGAGACAAACTGCACTAGACCGATGACACTGGGAAATTAATCCCTTGTTTAACCACCTTATTTTCTGCAGGTACACCAGCCACGCGATTACATATCGTTATGATCAAAATGTATCAATCGAAGTTGTGGTTGTATTATGACACTGTTTGTATGACTGTAATACAAATATGCAGATTAAGTCATAAATAAGTATGCAATGGATTTAATGTATCCATAACATAGACTTAACATAACAGTAGGCTACATTATAGCTATTCTAAAATGCCGTCCATGTTTACCTGACTGAGCAGGCTGATGTGCAGTACCTCTTCTATGTTTAGTTTACAATGTTTAGTTATGCACGTCCGTGAGAACGCGATTGTATCGTGTGATCAAGCCACCGCCGGGTGGCGAAACGCGTAGCGGTATCATGGAATAAATGGTGATTGTTCAACCTTACTCTGAGTGCGCAAATTACTTTTGCAATTGAACTGGAATCAATTTCGACCGGCTTGGGTTTCTGCCGGTTTTGCGCCAACTGACCATGGGATGGATCTCGGAAAAACCCATTGTCGTCTGCAAAAAATAAATCTATCTATCTATCTATCTATCTATCTATCTATATATATATATATATATATAAAGGCTCCTTTTGCATTCACATCGCAGTGCGCTCACGAGCGGGTGCTTTTGGCGCGGAAATGCAAACCGCGTTTAAAATACACGCTCCTTCTTCTCCCGTCTGGGTGAATGAAGCACTCGCAGGGGTGTTGGTTTTTCTGCAAAAAATTATTATATTCTTCCAGCCACAACATGACGCGTTTCGGCTACTGCCTTACTGTTATGTCGTTTTGTTTTCTTGCGCAAAGCGCCATTTTAAAAACCCCACAATCATCATTAAGTCACATGATGCACTCCGTTACAGGAAACAAAGGGAGGACTGTAAGCCCACACCATCGCGGGCGCCATCCTAACATGTCTCAATACAGTTCCTTGTATACTTTAAATGGTGAAATGAAAAAACATTTGCCAATCAAACATTAAATCACATTTTCTAAATCCCATGTGTATATTTCGTACATTTGAGTCTATTATCCAATAATTATACATAGTGACTTGGAGCTGTTTAGTTATTAGGCCGTGTATCGGCTCAACTTCTAGTCTGAGAATTAATACGGCCGTGTATCGGCTAAACTAGTCCCCTCCAAAAGTGCTATTGTGACCACAAAAATAAATTAGCTTAGCATGTTCCCTAAATATCATAACAGTAATTTCTTCGTTTACAGTTCTAAATTACACATTATTGTTAGTCTCCCAAATGAATTGACAGTTCTTCTCCTATGTTCATCCCCCTAGGGGCCTTGGTCCCAAGGTCGATTATGTACCTTGACTCTAGTCTGCGTAATTTCCTGATCCTATCTCCTCCCCTGATGTGTACTGGTACTGTGTCAATCCCATAATACCTCAGAAGTTCCCCGTTACTATCATGTCGTTCAGCATAATGTCTTGCGACAGGGTAGGTCGGCTCCTTCTTAGCAATAGCCCTCATATGTTCAAGAACTCTCATTTTGATGGAATTAATAGTGCTCCCTATGTATTTTAACCCACAAGGGCACTCCAAGCAGTAGACCACATAAGTGGTACTACACGTGATGAACTTCTTTATGGACCTCAGTTGTTTGAGCCCTGTAACTTCATACTTTAGAGTTCGTCTACTGCCTGCACAAGCCTTGCATTTCCCGCAAGGGTAAAACCCTCTAAGATCCCTTAGAGTGTTACTTGTGCTTGGGATTTCTTGGAAATGGCTCTGTACTAGATTATCCCTGAGCGATCTAGCTTTTCTGTATGTGATTAAAGGGACAGATGGTATATCCGAGCCAATGATTTCATTTGCTTTCAAGATGTTCCAATGCTTTCTCATGATCTTATTTATTTCATTGGCACCATTGGAGTATGTGGTGATCATCCTAAATTTGTTGTCACTATCCTTGACTTTCTTCTTATTCTTCTCTCTCAAGAGAGTTTCTCTAGGAATTTTTTCCACCCTTTTAAGTGTTATTTCCCAAAAATCCCGGTTGTACCCTCTATTCTCAAACCTCCGCAGGCTGCCTAGAGGTGCGATCTTAAAATCAGCTTTTTGTGTTCAATTACATTTTAATCGTAAAAGTTCCCCATATGGGATACTTTTAACTAACTTAAGCGGGTGGTTACTATCCGCGTGAAGTACCGAATTTCCAGCCGTAGGTTTACGGTACAATGACACAATAGGTTTGTTGTTAATCACACTGACTTTCAAATCCAAATAATTCACCGAGCTAGAGCTTACTTCCCCGCTAAATTCCAAATTGATGACATTGCTATTGAGATCTGTAATGAACTCGTGAGCTGTTTCAATTGTCCCATTCCAACGACATGATAGTAACAGGGAACTTCTGAGGTATGGGATTGACACAGTACCAGTAGACATCAGGGGAGGAGATCGGATCAGGAAATTACGCAGACTAGAGTCAAGGTACATAATCGACCTTGGGACCAAGGCCCGTAGGGGGATGAACATAGGAGAAGAACTGCCAATTCATTTGGGAGACTAACAATAATGTGTAATTTAGAACTGTAAACGAAGAAATTACTGTTATGATATTTAGGGAACATGCTAAGCTAATTTATTTTTGTGGTCACAATAGCACTTTTGGAGGGGACTGGCTTAGCCGATACACGGCCGTATTAATTCTCAGACTAGAAGTTGAGCCGATACACGGCCTAATAACTAAACAGCTCCAAGTCACTTTGTATAATTATTGGATAATAGACTCAAGTGTGCGAAATATACACATGGGATTTAGAAAATGTGATTTAATGTTTGATTGGCAAATGTTTTTTCATTTCACCATTTAAAGTATACAAGGAACTGTATTGAGGCATGTTAAGATGGCGCCCGCGATGGTGTGGGCATACAGTCCTTCCTTTGTTTCCTGTAACTGAGTGCATCATGTGACTTAATGATGATTGTGGGGTTTTAAAAATGGCGCTTTGCGCGAGAAAACAAAACGACATAAGAGTAAGGCAGTAGCCGAAACGCGTCATGTTGTGGCTGGAAGAATATAATAAATATTTTTTTGCAGAAAAACCAACACCCCTGCGAGTGCTTCATCACCCAGACGGGAGGTGGGGGTGGGGGGGGGTATGGGGTGTGTGTGTGTGTGTGTGTGTGTGTGTGTGTGTGTGTGTGTGTGTGTGTGTACACATATAGATAGCAGTGCAAATATATTGTGTATATCTTTATTTATGTATATATATATATACACACATATAGATAGCAGTGCATATATATTGTATATATCTTTATATATGTATATATTGTGTATTTTTTTTATATATGTTGTATGCGGCATTTAATAAACAGGGCTTTTATAGCCTACATGGATGATCCCATCATTCTTATCTTGCATTCTCATCTTAACCTAGTCTCTATGAATGCATTTTCTCCTCTAACTGACCCGATGGGTTATTCGCGTTGAATGATTCCTTTGGTGTCTTTGTGTCTCAGAGACTTTTTTCTTAACACAAGCATTGCGCTTGTTAATACTTGTTTTTGTCTTCACAATTTTTCTTCTGGTTGCATTTATCCACCGTGGATCTGTTCTTAGATTCTTTTCTCGTTGTCTCTCAGGACATGTTTGGTTCTAATGCATTCACTATTGTCACTGGCCCTCGGAGCCCCAGCTGCCCATGGGGTTCATGGGCTCATTTTCGCAGTGTATTGTGGAGTACATTTGACTGACTTAATGATTTTCTAAGTCAAGGCCTTGTACTTTTGTGACATTGGCTGTTGCCTTTGGGGTTCCAAGTTACAGCCAACAATGGATTGGATCCCACCTTGGGAGTCATCTGGTATTGTAATTATATTGAAATTTGTCGACGGACACATTTCTGTTCCCCTGCCATGGCTCACTCTGTTAACATGTTTTTATGTTTTTCTCCATTTTTATGACTACTTGCCTGTGTTTTTTGCCACAGTTTTTAGGCTGGTGTATGCTCTTGCTTACCTACCTTCCTAAGAGCGACTAATCTCGTCTGTCTTATTATAGACCGGCTAGTCCTATTTGGGATTTTTTGTACTATCAGTTCACAGACCCTCCTCCGGGGATGGTATTGCCTTGGTATCTAATCTAAGGTAAGGAATCTGTGGCTAGACGTCTCTATCAGATGAACAGGTTGCTTACCTTTGGTAATGCCTTATCTGGTAGAGACATAGTCTGGCTGCAGATTCCTTAATGACCCACCTGTCCTCCCCATTTTGCGAACTGTTTCCATCTTGCCTAACAGATCCCTTTCTTAGTATTCGCGTACCGTGCATTTTGACTTCATAATTGTTAATTGAAAGAGATATTTATCTTTTATGGCACACTGTTTCCACAGCCAGTTTCAATGATGGATCTGCGTTTTTGACATATAGTCACAGAAGAACCTGACGTCGGCGAGTTGGGGAGGGGCTTATATGGACTTCAGCACCAGCTGCATTTATTCGGTGCCACATCTTTAGTCTAATCATCAACTTGCATATATTTTGGCACATGTTTTTAACAATTTTAACATTTGAGACATTTTTCACTTTATGGGTATTTGCACTACTGCTCTTTGCACTTTTTTGGCTATTCAAGTTTTCTTGAAGTGACTTGCCCACTTGGGCTCTACTTTTGCGAAACAGTTTCATAGGACATTATAAAAAACGCTGCTATTGTCTGTCTTTGAGCTATTTTTCTAAGGGTTTTTATATGAATACTGAGGAAATGTACATTGTTGCTACATAGATAACATTGTTTGTCATGTAAATACTTTGTTTATTCAGTATGTACTTTTGCCCGACAAATATGCTCTTTTTCCATTAATTCTGTTTTATTAGAAATTATGGATTGTGCTCCTGTCAGCCATATATACATTTTTGCTGTACTATTGGCATTGGCTTGATCAGTTTGCACATTAGCAGCGTTTTTACCTTACAGTTTATTTTCTATGTCTATGATGTAACTCAACTGCACTGTCACTTTAAATAGCCTTACACACCATGTGTAGTTTGTCATGTGATCAAGCCTCCCTGGAGGCGAAACGCGTCATGGCGGCAGCGCTGGCTTCACTGAAATAAATTCGAATTTGCACCAGCATTCTTTGGGTCGGCTCTTTGTTGTACAGGACTTCTTTTTGCAACAACTTGTGGAATATATTTTTGCCTATTTAGGTTCATTGTATGTATCCTCTATGGATATCCTGAAATATGGCATGATTGAACCCCTCCCCCGCATCAACTTACCTTGGACAGCCCTGGTGTAAGCGAATGTAAAATGTGGGAACATGAGTTACTCAAGCCTGCATGCGAGGCTGGAGTTGTAGGTCTGTAAAACTGGTCTGAAAACATTTTGGAAAATGTAGTGCTGTACAATGTTTCCTAATGGCCATTGAAGAGGAGCTCAGAAGTAAAGATGTGCATCATACTAGGTACTGCATAATAATTGTGCCCTGCAGTGAGAAAAAGCAGGTGTAGCATGAAGATGCTGAAAGTATAATCACAGGTGGCAACAGATATTTAACACATCCAAATAAAAAATACGTTTAGGATACCAGCAGGGGAGCTTTAGAAGATTACCAGTCCTTACTTTCTCCTATATCTAAAAATGACTAAGCATTGCAGTGACCTGGCACATAGTGAGATGGATGTTTGGATGTCTATATCAAGGTATAGTCTAGAGCAAAAAGGTCAGTTTGCCATAATGTTTATCATGTGGAAACCTCGTCCTTGGTACAGAATCCAGTCCTGAAGGTCACCTCTGTAGAGGCAAAAAAGGCAGAATAAAGACTGCTGTTAAAGCGATGCATGCTTTTAACCACTTGACTCTTATGGCGCAACTGAACATTATTTATCAAACGTGCTGTACACATAAACTGAATAGTCTCAAGGCATTTGAGTACTAACACGAAGGTCGGGAGAGTGTAATAAATACTGCAGTTGATGGTGACTGCAACAGGATTGGCCAGAGAGTCTCGAGACGTTTACTAACACTGTTTCATTCATAATTTTGGGACTCGTGGGTGAATCAAATTTCAAATTCTCTGTTCCGGGGCAAAGTCAAGGTAAGCTCAATCATGGCAGCTTGTACTGCTTAATGAGATTTGTGCATTGGGAAGAGGAATTTGCTGAATACTCTTCTGAAAGACATGAAGGTAAGACTTGCTTTAATCTGGGTTGGTAGCTTGTTCCATGGTTTGGGCATCTATCTCATAGACTGATTTGAGTGTGACTGCAAAGGTTGCGACTGGCTGTTCAGAGAGGCCTGAATGGTTTTTAGAGACCTATCATGTTTCTAAGTTATGATTGGTGGACGTGGCTGCCCTGCAATTTTAGGTTAGGCGAAGTATTTTCAACTTGAAATTGATGCTCTTACTTTGAAGTCACAGAAAGAAGAGTAAACACCAAGCTTCCTCGGAAGACTGAGACGACATTTATTTTTTATTTTATTTTATTTATTGAGTTTTATATAGCCCTGGCTGGACCCAGAGGTATCAGAGCGCTTTACATCAAGAACAACATCAGGCTACAACAATAATCATTTAGACATTTTACACGAAAATTTCGACGTGATTGCCAAATCATAGGCCGCAGAGAGAGAGAAGGTCGTTAACCGCATGCGCGCTGCGGCTATTTTTGCGCTACGCGGCTTTTTTCTAAAAGCCGCGTTACATGACGAGCTCAGCTAGTCATCAGCGTGCGAGCGGCACAACTGATGACGAGCTCGTCATCAGCGCCGAAGGGGTTAAGAATAAGACTAGAAGGATAGGTGGGGGAGGGAACCTGAGGGGGTAAAGGTAGAACGGGCGAAAAGAGAAAGATGTTCAACTCAAGAGAAAAGAAAAACATAGCAAAAAACATAAGGTCAGGGTACAGTAATTTAGAGACAGAGTTGCACGGAATTAACAAGGATAGTGGAAAAATTCAAAGGGGGGAGAGAAGGTAGAAGGGGACAAAAGTGGTGTTATGAAAGTGGGTGCGGGGATAGGAGGGAGTGGGGGAGGATGGGGTAAGGCAGACTAGAAGGAAGGGGAAATAAGTTTGAGGAGCGTCGGGTGAGAGCGGAGGGAAGGGGGGGGGGAAGGACACAAGTACAGCAAGATGGTGGGTCCAGGTCCGGGAGATCTGCGATGGTCAGCAACAAAATGGTTGGCGGGTCAAAAGTCAGAGGGACAAAAGTCCACGATGCGAACCAGGGAGTAAGAACTAAGTGCATAAGAGAAAGAAGTCAATGGAGGGTACGCAGTTCCAGAGTCAAAGGCAAGAGGCAGGGAGAAGAGACGTGCAGGGGGGGGGGAGGGGCAGCGAGGCAGCAGCCAGAACTGGGAGAGCGAGTTGTCTCCAGGTGAGCAGACTGCAGGTGGGAAAGCGGGTAAATCGGAGCAAACAGCGCCGTGGCACTCACCTTCGCCCCAGAAAACGCTGCAAGTGATAAAGCGTTGGGGCAAGCAGTTACTTGCGACCCAGTGGGTAGAGGGACGGTATGGAAGAGTGGAATCTTGTCCCTGTTCAGTCCGCCGCCATCTGGAGCCTTCCGGTGATGTAAGAGCTGCACCCAGGCTGGTTTGAAGATCAGGCAGCATCTGCAGGTATTAGTTACGAGTGAGGCAGCAGAGGAAAAGAACAGAAGCAGTGGGACGGGGCCTGTCGAGTCTCGATGTCCAGCAGGGTAGGTAACGGCCGCGGGAGGACCCGGACCGGACTCCTCAATAGCCTAACCAAGCGGCTCCACTGGGCATCGGCCATGTCGTCTTGATGTCCGGGAAGTGAGGAGATCTCGCCCCCGATGTTTTCAGAGTTGCGCCCAGGCTGGTCTTACAGCGGCAGGCAATGGCGATTCGTTCCGAGGGCACTAGCAGAGGCAGAAAATGGCAGCAGTGGGACGAGGGATGCCATGTCCCGATGCCCGGCTCGGTAGGTGTTGCTGCGGGAGAAACCTGGGCCAAACTCCTATTTAGCCGAACCAAGCGGCTCCACCGGGCATTGGTCTTGTCCTCTTGAAGTCTGTTGTCAGTTAGGGAAGAGTGGTGGCAGAGATGCCACACTCCCTGTTCTATATTCTATCAAACGATCCGACCCAGATGTCCAGCTGACAGGCACTTAGATTTTCAGACGATTCCGGGTAAAGAGTTGTAAAAGAGCACAAGTAAACATGCACCTAAAATCTTGGCCAAAGCCATTGCCGTTTGGAATTAAACTGCGATATTATCTTAATTTCACCATGTTTTTCCATGTCCTTGTTGGACTCTCTTTGGGCTCTTCTTTATTTGCGTGAAAACCGTGGTAAAGTACTTGAGCATGGATTGTACAGTGTTAAGATGGCTAGGTGGAAAAATTCCGATACTTGTTTAACTTGCCTGTGCACATTACATTATAAGTCACAGTTCAGTTTCAAAGAATAATTAGAGCGATAGCAGACTTAACGCTCTAGTTTTCTCTGATTTGAATGACTCTGTATAGTTTCTGGGGACGTCATCAGACATTTTCTTAAGTTGCCTCTACAGATCCCCTCCCTTGCTGTGGCTCTCTACGAAATTGTGTTTGGGGGCATGCCCCAGAGGGTGGTGCAGCATCCACTAGAAGCATTGTCTCGCTCTGCTGTGTGCTCACTCTTGCACTCAAACTCGCATTGAGCCAAGAATAGGAAGCCATACAGACAAACAACACAAATGGTGGAGGTTGATAATACTGGGTACAACACAGACTATAAATACTGCAGATTTATTTACTAGTTAAGGAACTACTGTAACTTCCCAGCTCAACATAATTTACAAGGCAGAAATGAGATGCGAGTGGCGTGTAAATGAGAGACTAAATGCGCATGTTGCTGAGTGTGTAAGACTTACTATCATTGCCTGAGAAAGTAGTTGGAGCAATACTTAATTTGAATACCTTGATGAATCACCCCGAAACGTTCCAGGGAGGTGCTGAGGTGGCCAAACAGTTTTCCCACAAGGACGCTCAGCGCCAAAAAAAGCATTATTTAAAAAAGAAAATCGGCGCGATTCGCGCACCCAGCGCGAATTTCGGCCGAACTAAAAAAAAGCCCGAACGGCGGGCTCCCCAGCTTCATTGGTAGTTAGCCCCCAAGGGGGCCAGGGACCGCCAACCCCAGGGGCTTCATTTAGAAAAAAAAAAACCCTGTGTGGAGGGGGCTCAAGTCCCCCCCACACACCCCAGGGACCACCACCCCCCGGGGCTTTGTAGATGGTGGCAGGGGGGCCACGCGGCCCCCCTCCTGTAGCCTTGTGATGGCCCTGGGGACCGCCACCCCCCAGGGCCGGCTCCTGCAGTGTCCCGGGGTGCCCACCCCGGGACACTGTAGTTTGCTGTGGCGGGGCGGGAGCCTCGTGGCTCCCGCCCTGTCATAGCAAACTACTTTGCTATTTGGAAGAGAGAGCAGGAAACCTGCTCTCTCTTCCAAATAGCAAATTGCTTTTCCACAGGGGTAGCTACATCTTGGCAGCTCCCCGTGTATAAAAGCAATGCCGGCTCCCGCACGAGGCGGGGAGCCGGCGGGACCGTGGGAGGAATTGGGGACCCCCCCACGGTCTTCAACGGAGAGGGCCAGCCCCAAGGGATGGGGTTCCAGAGACTACAAGTGGCCCGGTAGGAAGGCCATGCGCCCCCCTCCCCAAAAGGTCAAATAAAAATTAAAAGAAAATAAAAAAGGCCGGCCCCGGGAGATTTGGTCCCCGGGGCCATAAATGACCTAAGGAGGGGGGCAAGGCAGCCCACCTTCTATATGAAAAATAGTTTTAAAAAGGGCCATGCCCCGGGGGATGGGGTCCCCGGGTCCGATTATGGCCTCGGGAGGGGGGCCACACGGCCCCTTTCCTGAATTTTTAATTAAAAAAAAAATTAGGGTGGTAGGCCCTGGGGGATTGGTCCCCAGGGCCAAAAAATGAGAAAAAGAAGGGGGGCTACAGAGCCCCCTTCTTAAAAAAAGAAGACTGTCATTGCACCAGAGGCCACGCCCCCTTCTTGCAGCACTCTGCAAACTCGCCCCCCGGCGTGTTTGCAGATGGGGAATAAATTCCCCTAGAATACTGGGGGTCCCTGGGGGCAAACTCGCCCACCAGGGACCTCGAGTATGCGCCAGGGGGCTGCGTTGAAGAGAGGTGTTCTGAGACCACGCCCCTTTTTACACTTCTCTGCAACGCAGCTCTTTGGGCCTTACTGGAGGTACCTAGTAGGCTAGTTTGAGCCTAGGGACCCTTAGGATTCAAGGGGACTTAATCTTTCAACTCAAAACGGCCACAGGGCGTGTTTACACAGTGGTGAAGGGAGGGGACAGGGCGTGAGGTGACGTGCAAAAACGCCCTGTGGCACGTTTTAAGTTGGGGAAATAATTCCCCTTCAATCCTGAGGGACTCTGGGGGACAACTAGCCCACCAGGTGCTTTCAGTAAGTGCCACTGCGCTGCGTTGCAGAGAGATGGTGCAGGCCGTGCCCCTTTTTACACCTCTGCAATGACGCTTACTAGAGGTACCTAGTGGGTAATTTACCGCTAGGGACCCTCAGGATTTAAGGGGACTTATTCTCCCAATTTAAAACTGCCAGAGGGCGTGTTTACAAAGTGGGTAAGGGAGGGGACGGGGCCTGAGGTGACGTGTGCAAACATGCACTGTGGCACGTTTTAAGTTGGGGAAATAATTCCACTTGAATCCTGAGGGACCTTGGGGGCTAACTAGCCCACCAGATGCTTCAAGTAAGCACCAGTGTGCTGCGTTGCAGAGAGGTGGTCCAGGCCGTGCCACTTTTACATCTCTCTGCAACGCAGCTATGTGGCACTTACTGGAGGTACCTAGTGGGCTAGTTGGACCCTAGGGACCTTCAGGATTCAAGGGGACCTAATTTCCCAAATTAAAACGCTCACAGATTGTGTTTACACAGTGGGGAATGGAGGGGACGGGGCCTGAGGTGACGTATGCCAACACTCCCTGTGGCGCATTTTAAGTTGGGGAAATAATTCCCCTTCAAACCTGGGGTCCCACTAGCCCACCAGGAGCTTCTAGTAAGTGCCACTGTGCTGCGTTGCAGAGAGGTGGACTAGGTTGTGCCCCTTTTTACACCTCTATGCAATGCAGTTCTTTGGCGCTTACCGGAGGTACCTAGTGGGCTAGTTGCACCCTAGGGACCCTCAGGATTCAAGGGGACTTAATCTCCCAATTTAACACGGCCACAGAGCGTGTTTGCACAATGGGGAAGGGAGGGGACGGGGTCTGAGGTGACGTGTGCAAATACGCCCTGTGGCGCGTTTTAAGAGGTAGTTTTAATCCCCCTACCCAATTATATACTAGGGGCTTACAGGGGAGGTCATGCTAATCACAGGGGGACTCCAACGCATCGTGTTCCCTAGTGTATGTAGGTGTTTTCACTGTATTCCAAGTGTCTTTTAATATAGCACTGGCTCTAGGACTGGTTAGTCTGAATCTGTTACCACCAATATCCGTCTGAACAAGCATTTACAATGCAACGGTCTCGCCTTTGCAAAAGTTAGAGCTATTGGCATTGTAAATGACAACATTTTTATTTATGTGTTGGTTTTGATCTGTTACGACCAGTATCCATCTGAAAAAGTTAAGAGTACAGGATAATTTGGAAACAAGGCTTCTTTCTGCTCCTCTGTTTGTTCTCTCTACACGTTTTCCTTCTTCCTGCACTTTTCTTCGTCTTTGAGGACTTCTGTTGCTTCTTTCTGCATTTCTTTTTTTCTTTCTGTGCGTTTTCTCTTATTTCTTCACATGTCCTATCTCTGTAGACATAGTTAGAACCTTTGAAATTCACTGAAAAAACCATAGGTTTCAGGCACGTTATAGTTAGAAATTAGCATTTAAAAAACCTTACAAATTCACTGAAAAACCCATAGGTTTCAGGGGCGTTATAGTTAGCTGGACTTTCACTCGTACAAAACCATTGAAATTCCCCAGTCCTAGTTAGTTCAGTTAACTATAACTCGCTCGCCCGCAATGCACTGCTGATGACGTTACATATTACATCACTCATGACATGGTCAATGACATCACTCATGACATCACTGATGACATCTCAAATGAAGTCACTGATGACATCATCCTTGTGATAGTGGCAGACCTCCTCTCACCGTAATATAACCTTCGATACACACATTCATAAAAAGAAATAAAAATTTTCAAAAGAATGGACATACCAATACCAGTTGCAATAATCTATTCAGTAATTCCAAGATCTACATACACATCCACTCATTCACCAACAGTCCTATACCGTCACTCATACATGTACTCACTCATCATATGTGCTCATACACCTATACATCCTGTTACACACCACCACTCATCAATAGTTACTCACACACTCATTCTAATAAAGAATCAAACATTCATTTACTTGCATATACAGTTCTACACACACCACCACACTTACTTCTACAAAAACTTGCACATACTTACTCTCTCAAACAATCACTTATAGAAACACATACTTATTTATACATGAACTCTTCCAAAATCTCACTCACATATGCTACCTTATATACACCAATACTCACATATACTAGTTTAACACATATGTTGTTACTCATAAAGACACTATTGAGCCAGTCATTCATTCACTAACACACCCATACACACACTCATCCACCCATACAGTCCTGCACACATGCTGTCTTCAAAACACATACAAACAGTGAGTCACTCATTCATGCATATATGCGCTAAATAATACCGAACAATACAGACACTCGGTCACTCATACTGGCACTCAAAAAAACAAGTAATAACCCTTATAGACACTCCTGTAGCTACTCACCAACCCATGCAGCCAATTATACAGAAAGTGAGAGACTGATACAGATATTTACATATTTAAACATTACTCGCTAACTTATGTATTCACTAAGATGCACTTAATCAGTCCGTTATACAATCAATTTTACTTTAATTTAGCTGCAGCACGCTTGTGATTAAGGCTGCAGTCCGGCGGCCGAAACGCATCATTTGGACCTTGTTATGTTGAAATAAACACTTATATTCATCCAATCGGAGTCTGTGCCTGTGTGTTCCTCCAGCGTGGCTGAACCTTGGGATTTTGCTTCAGATAGATATATATATATATGTATGTGGATCAGCCGAAACGCCTACAATGGCGGTTTGACAATAGTAAAGGATATTTGCAATCACACACGGCGTTGTCATACTTGTTTGAGGAACTGGAGAAAATGTATGTGTATGTATATGTGTATATATATATATATATATATATATATATATATATATATATATATATATATATATATATATATATATATATATATATATTCACTGAAAAAACCATAGGTTATAGACCATATATAGTTAGGAATTAGCATTTACAAAACCTTGAAAATTCACTGAAAAAACCATAGGTTATAGACCATATATCGTTAGGAATTAGCATTTAAAAAACCTTATTTTACCCACACAAAACCATTGAAATTCCATATATAGTTAGTTGCACTAACTATATATCGCGCACCCGCAATCCACTGCTGATGATGTCACATATTACATCATTCATGACATGGTCAGTGACATCACTGATGACCTCACTGATGACATCTCAAATTACATCACTGATGACATGACTGATAACAACATCCAGTGATTTTTTGTTTCTGTAAAGTTTAAATATGTCTTACATATTGAAGAATGAGTGGATGTGTAAGTGTCTGGACGAAGGATTTAGTAGGTGCATGACTGACTGTATGACTGAGTGATTAAATGTGTCTCACTGAGTGCATGGGTTAGTGACTAAACTGTCTTAATTTGTGCATCATTATGTCTGTTGTTCTATAAACTGCTGCATGTGTTGATCAGTAGCTATATGAGTAACTATATGGGTTATTGATTGATTGCCCAAGTATTTGTATGGGAGACTGAGTGTGTGTGTGGCTGGCTGGGAGGTGTATGACTCTGTGCAGATCAATGTGTACTTGTATCAATGATTGTATAAGAAGGTAAGTATGTGTTAGTATATGTTTGAAAATGTAAGGTGCTCTATGTTTAACTGTATAGACAAGAAAATGGAAGTGTCATTGATTCTTTACAGGACTGACTAGGTGTGTGAGTAACTCCATGGATGAGTGGCAGACTGTGAGTGTCTGTATAGGTGTATGAGTGCATATGATAGTGTTGTAAAGATGAGTGATTGTATGTATGAATGATTGTATGGGTGAATGAGTGAAGGTGTGTGTAGACGTAGGAATCAGTGAGTGCAGTGCGTATGTAGTAACTAGTATTGGTGTGTCAATGGTTTCAAAAATTATACTCTGTATTTAACACTGGGTGAAACAGAGGTTATATTAAAATGTGAGGAGATGCATTGTATTGTCACATGAATGATATCATCAGTGATGTGGTCATTGATGTCAAATGAGATGTCATCAGTGATGTCATCAGTGATGTCACTGACCATGTCATGAATGATGTAATATGTGACATCATCAGCAGTGGATTGCGGGTGCGCGATATATAGTTAGTGCAACTAACTATATATGGAATTTCAATGGTTTTGTGTGGGTAAAATAAGGTTTTTTAAATGCTAATTCCTAACGATATATGGTCTATAACCTATGGTTTTTTCAGTGAATTTTCAAGGTTTTGTAAATGCTAATTCCTAACTATATATGGTCTATAACCTATGGTTTTTTCAGTGAATTTTCAAGGTTTTGTAAATGCTAATTCCTAACTATATATGGTCTATAACCTATGGTTTTTTCAGTGAATTTCAATGGTTTTTTAATAGCAAATATCATAAGCTGTCGAATGTCAAGTACGTGGTAAGTAAAAACATTTTCGTGTTTATGCACACTGATCTGCTTTGAATGCTGCCCCCTCCCCTCATTTCTATTAGGAGTACTCTCTCTTTGCAGATAGTGAAAGGTAGTTAACGCAGGCCTTTGCCCCCGTTGTAATACGTCGTGCCTGCTTCTCTCTCCATTTGATTGATTGTTATCCAAGCATTTACTGTTTTAGAATTGGTTCTCTTTGGTTCATTCTCTATTTACAAACAAACACAGAGTCGCAATACTCTGTTTAGTCTTTGCAGATAACGAAAAATCGTGTAAAAAAACAAAAGGAATCGAGCAAAATCAGTAGGCCACTAATGGGATCTCTTTTTGACCTCGCTAAAATAGAAACATTAAGAACAACCCCTCATGACAAATACGAAACTAGTGAGATGAACTGAACTCCACACCATGATGGCTGCAATACAGCTCGGCTCCGCCACCCACCCCGCCCAAAATAACGATAAAGAGCGGCTGCCATGATTGCTCGCGGAATGGCCACGACGGAGCTACGAAATGGTGGTGCTCTCATGCTAACGCCAGCTTCAGTCTGAAACATCCAGAAACACTGTAGACTACCAATTCGATCAGTTCCGGTAGCGCCCCAATGTAACCCGGTAGAGAAGAACTAGCCCTCCCCTCTTTGACTGATGGTTCTTGTTGCCTGTCCCTTCTGTTGTCATTTAACAGAACTATTTAGCCTGCTGAAAGGGGTTGTGTTCCGACCGCTGGTTGGTGGAGACATTTTGACTATATTCTGGACCTGCGTTGTCGCGTAATGCGTCATATGACGCGCCGCGTTAGCGCATCCGGAAGTCATCCGGGGCGCGACGCGCAGCGCGTAACGTAAGCATAACAGGTCATGTGACTTGTTAATAAAACTTTTCATTGGTTCATTTTACTTTTCTTATTCTAATGATGAAAGGCTTGGTCATATGACCTAAAAATTACGCTTTTTATTACTTCCGAACATTATTTTTTCTTAAATATATGTTATAATGTTCCAGGCTAATGTACTTTCCCGGAAAATTTACAACTGTCCTGCAAGTAAAATATATTCTTTTTTCGAGAAAAAGGGCGTTTCTTAGTCCCATGACGGAGCCGTTGAGCAAAAGAGGGTTGACCTGCTGTCTTAGTCGCCGATACGCCTGAATATGAGATTCTTATCGATCACTTTATGTTGCAGGAGTAGAAAACACAACAGCCCTTGACCATTTATCTTTACTGCGTTCCTGCGTATTATACCTTTTACCCTTCATGTAATTGGTCTGCTTTATTTCACTTGCCTTTTAATGATTCTAAAACAGTGACTATTATTAAAAACTTTACCAATGTATATACTACTACCATGTTTTCTTTTAAAAACCTTTATTGTGAAAATTTCATTATACAAATACGAGCCTATAACCACGTGGGCCGGCCACGGAGCAAACTGTAATCGTATATGATGAGTAGACATTTACACTGTAGAGGAACGTAACGGGCGGGCCATTAGGTTGCAAGAACTAAGGTGTCTAACAGTTGCGGAATCGGTGGACGTACATTTTATAATTAAAATACGACAGGGCCAGTTACAATAAAATTATCTAGATATACATTTGCGGGCAAGTACCATGCGTGACGTTAATTCGAACTTTCAATAGTACAGTAATCAATAACACATCAGAACTTAATATCAATAGGGATGTCGAAATACTCAATCAATTCTCGTCCCCGCCCGCCATGTGCTTCAAAACTGCATACGTATCTCGTGATTTCAAGGTTCTGCAACCAGTACACAACAAGGAGTTACGAGTCCCATTTATTCCGGCGCCATTTTGGGCGAGGACGGGCAGGTCCAGGATATAGTCAAAATGTCTCTACCAACCATCGACTATGATGATGTTCATATGCTGTATTTATAGAGTAACACTCATCTGTCCACATGAAATTAATTTGCCACAATCTAAACATGTCATTTTAATCTTTCCAAAGATCTTCTAAATATTTGGGACCGTTTCCCTTGCCTCTGATGCTGTCAGTGCCACTTCTTTGATGAATGTACTGGCAGGTCGGGGGTTCTCCTCCAAATCTCTCTTTTATGCAGCACTATAATTAATTGGTGCCACCTCTCCATATGACGATGCATGGTATAGTTACCATAACTATATTTTTTTTCGGTTCCTCTGGAGAGTACATCGTGGCAGATGAAGCGTATAACGTACCGGGCATTTACCTTTTTTTGCATGTAGAGGAAAGGAAAAAAAAATCGAGCGTCCGAGTTCTAAGGTGTCCCAGGGCCATTTTAGTGGACCAGGCCCAAATCCAAAGAACAGGCCGCCATTTTGAGAGTCCTGTTGCAGCCGCCTGTCGCTGTAGCATCAAGAGCGGCCAAAACTCAGCTGAATGGCAACTGAAACGGTAAAGGGGCGCCCCACTACAGCAGACGAGCCTCCACCTAGGAAGGCCCGTTCACGCCGCCTCCCCCCCCCCCTTCGGGCACCCCACGCCGTTATTCGGAGCAGTATTGTAGGATGGCCACACCAGTGCAGCAACTTGCTAGACACTACCTCGGTGGTAACCGAATCTCAGCGCCTTGTGGTGTCTTCTATTCAGAAAACATTGTTGTGCTGCCTTCGACCTATTCGCCGCAAGTGCGCACGCAACTCAGCTGCATAGCTTGCTAGACACCACCTCGGTGCTAACCGAATCTCAGCGCCTTGTGGTGTCTTCTATTCCAAAAATATTGTTGCGCTGCCTTTGGCCCCATTCGCACATCGGTCCGCTACTGCCGCCATCTCACAGGCCAACGGGGCGCCCCACGCCGACTTTCAGCATTGTAGGATGGCCACACCAGTGCACCTTACTAGACACCACCTCGGTGCCATCCGGATCTTGGCATCTCAGCGCCTTGTGGTGTCTTCTATTCAGAAAATATTGTTGCGCTGCCTTTGGCCCCATTCGCACATCGGTCCGCTACTGACGCCATCTCACAGGCTAATGGGGCGCCCCACGCCGAGTTTCAGCATTGTAGGATGGCCACACCAGTACAGCAACTTGCTAGACATCACCTCGGTGCCATCCGGATCTTGGCATCTCAGCGCCTTGTGGTGTCTTCTAGTCAGAAAATATTGTTGCGCTGCCTTTGGCCCCATTCGCACATCGGTCCGCTACTGACACCATCTCACAGGCCAACAGGGCGCCCCACGCCGACTTTTACCATTGTAGGATGGCCACACCAGTTCCACAACTTGCTAGACACCACCTCGGTGCCATCCGGATCTTGGCGCGTTGTGCTGCCTTCGGCCTATTCGCACATCGGTCCGCTACTGACGCGAACTCACAGGCCAACGGGGCGCCCCACGCCGACTTTCAGCATTGTAGGATGGCCACACCAGTGCTGCAACTTGCTGGACACCACCTCGGTGCCATCCGGATCTTGGCGCGTTGTTGCCTTAGGCCTATTCGCACATCGGTCCGCTACTGACGCCGCCTCACGTGCCAACGTATTTTCTCCGCATTTTATACCCTATGCCGCATAACAGGTCATGTGACTTGTTTATAAAACTTTTCATTGGTTCATTTTACTTTTGGTTTCCTAATGATGTAAGGCTTGATCATATGACCTAAAAATAACACTTTTCATTGGATGAAAACTTTTTTTTTCCCAAACGATGAAAGCCCCACCTTGTTTCTGGATGTTTCACACTGAAGCTGGCGTCACCATGAAAGCACCACCATCTCGTGGCTCCGTCGTGGTCATTCCGCGAGCAATCATGGCAGCCGCTCCCCACCAGAAGCCTGCAGGAGTCGGGGGCCCCCAAAACTTTTGTTGAATCCTCAAGGCGGAGGGGACGCTTTCGAGAATGGGGTCCAAGACCTAGCAGACAAGCGTCCGATTTCCAAGGTGTCCCAGGGCCATTTCCTTGGACCAGGCCCAAAAAGAAAAGAGCCTGCCGCCATTTTGAGAGTCCTGTGGCAGCCGCCTATCGCTGCACCGCAAGAGTGGGCGCAACTCAGCTGAATTGCGGCTTTTGACACAGTGGACCAAAAGCGGACGGAATGGCAACTGAAACGGTAAAGGGGCGCCCCACTACAACAGACGAGACTCCACCTGGAGAGGCCCGTTCACGCCGCCTCCCCCCCCCCCCCCCCCCGGGGCGCCCCACGCCGTCCCACGCCGTTATTCGGAGCAGCATTGTAGGATACCAAAACCAGTGCGGCAACTTACTGGACATCACCTTGGTGCCATCGTTCTGCTGCCTTGGAACTATTCGCACAACAGTTTGCTACTGATGACCCACCCCCCGCGACGCCCCACGCCGGATGCCGAAATCAGTGCGGCACCCAGGCAACATCACCTGGGTGCCGTCCAGAAATCTGGACGTTGTGCTGCGTTGGGACTATTCGCACAGCCGACCGCTACTTCGTTGTTTTTCCCTAAAAATGTTTATATGTTTTTACTGTTTTTGTTTTGTTGTATATATTTATAAGTTATTAAAGTTTTATAATCTTACTACTTTGTTGGAGTGCTATATATTTTTAATGTGACACATAATTGTAAAAACTTTGATGTACAAAGAGTCATCCCTGGAATCTTCCGCTTCAGGCTCGGTCCCCTCCCCAATCACAATACAGGATGGTTTTCAGATAGTAGGAACGCGTGTGCTGTGACGGATCTCATCGAGTGTGGGCCTTGATCTACTATAACTCCTTTGAAGAGGGGTGATTCTTTACAGCTGGGGCCATAAACTACATCTGCAGGGCTAGCTGATAGCCTAGGACCGGCCTGGACAATCGGACACAGAGGAAAAGGAGTGTCAGAGGGTGCGGTAGTGAATAGGGCGAAAGGGAGGTGTCGGGCGGGCACAGGGTGTGATTCTCAGGGAAGAGCAGCGCAGATGGGGGGAGGTTTATTACCCATGCATAAGACAGAGAACGAGGGTGACCAGTGCCTGGGGGAGATGCTTGCGAGGGTGGGGAGCCATGCTAAGGATCGACAGCGTGCAGAGAGTGGGTCTGGTCAAGGCATCTAAAATGACTGCCGTGCACGACAAAAGTGTGGCATTTGAAAAAGGCAAGATGGCGCAGACAATGTTTTTCAACACTTCCTGATTTCCTTCGAATCGAACGTTAACAGACGTTGGGGCATATTACCAAAGTTAAGCGATATTTATCCCTAACGATGCTTAGCAACTAATTTTTTACCGCTAAGCATCGTCAGAAATTATCGCAGATAAACCTTGCTATTATCAAGGTTTATCGCAAATGCCATAAAAAACGACCGCAATGCATTAATATCGCTGAAAACTCAGCGATATTCATGCATTACCGAGCTAATGCTCTTAGCCATGTTATCCACCTCCCATTGGATAACATGGCTAAGAACTGCTCAGGGCAGGTGGTAGCTTTTGGAGATATTCGCGCTTAGCGCGAATATCTCCAAAAGTTGGTAATAGGAGATAGCGATGTTAGCGACTGTTTCCAGTCGCTAACATCTTGGCATGCCCACTTTGCATGTCATTAGTGATAAATATCACTGACATGCAAAGTGGGGCCCAAGATGGTCGCTATCTCCTACTAGCGGTTGCTAACTGGTGTTAGCAACAGCTAGGTAATACAGAGATAATTTTATCTCCGCGAAGCGGAGCGCTGTTACAGATATATATCTTTTTTTTAACGTTAATTTCTCAAAATCCACTGAAGCACATATATTGAGACCTAGCAAAGGCACATCGAGCTACCAGTCCCTACAATTTTGCCAAGTTTCGTGCAAATCCATTCAGCCGTTCGATTATTATTATTATTTTTTTTTTTGCCCCGCGGGGCCCTTTTAAAACCTCCACATCAAACCTAGGGGGTCAGGGAGGATCTACTATGCCCCCTTATGGTCATTTGCCCCTTCGCTTTGGCCTCCTCTTGTCTCTTGATCCTACCGAGAGACAAGATGGCGGCCGCTACGGACTGTTTGGAATGTTTACAGACGCCGGAGAACCAATCAGCTTCGCTTCACAAAGCTCCGTAACGCGTAAAGTCCGCGAACCGGAGCGCTGCCTGGTCCGCTGTTACAGATATATATCTTTTTTTGAACGTTAATTTCTCAAAATCCACTGGAGCACATATATTGAGACCTAGCAAAGGCACATCGGGCTACCAGTCCCTACAATTTTGCCAAGTTTCGTGCAAATCCATTCAGCCGTTCGGGCTAAAAGTGAGGCCAACCGCCCTATGGAAAACTCAATGTTAAAAACACGTTTTGGGACCCCCCTTTTTTCTCGGCCCCCCCTTGACGAACCCCCCCCAAATTTTCAGGGGCTGCTCAGAAACAGAATGTTCCATTTTCCTGAAAATTTCTGCCAATTCCGTCCACAAACGCCAAAGTTATTAGACATAGAATTTTCAAAAATCCCATAGAGAAAAAATCCTAACTATATATACCTACTGGCGACCGCCAGTAGGTAATATATATATATATATATATATATATATATATACACATATATATATATACATATATATATACATATATATTCTCACACAAGGTTGCCCCAGTAAGAACGGCCAACAATGAAGGTTACCCTCTGATGCTGCGGAGAACAGTGCAGGCTGCTTCTCACTTCCATCACCCTTCGCGGCTCAACGCGTTTTAAACTACCGTTCTTGTTCACGAGCCATTCGACAAAGAGACAACAGCTGCTGTATTGTGCACGTTTGAATTTATTGTAGCTCTGCCCCAGTGGGCGTGTACCATGCCAGATTAGGCGCAATGCACTGTGGTCCATGTAGTATTCCACAATAACAGTCCAAGTGGATGCTGCTGTAGTCCCCAAATAATGTCATTAAAAAACCCCAGTGGGCTGACGAAAGTTAAAAAACACGGGATGCACTGTTTTGATACATCCTGCAGCTTGAGCCTTCAATTCTGAACCGGCACCCAGGTTTCTAGGCGCCGCAGATCCACCAAACAATGACATTATTTGGGGACTACAGCAGCATCCACTTGGACTGTTATTGTGGAATACTACATGGACCACAGTGCATTGCGCCTAATCTGGCATGGTACACGCCCACTGGGGCAGAGCTACAATAAATTCAAACATGCACAATACAGCAGCTGTTGTCTCTTTGTCGAATGGCTCGTGAACAAGAACGGTAGTTTGATACGCGTTGAGCCGCGAAGGGTGATGGAAATGAGAAGCAGCATGCACTGTTCTCCGCAGCATCAGAGGGTAACCTTCATTGTTGGCCGTTCTTACTGGGGCAACCTTGTGTGAGAATATGTTAGCGGCCTGCCTGGTCGCAAGAACGGCTCGCCACCGGCGGTGGATCTGCGGCGCCTAGAAACCTGGGTGCTGGTTCAGAATTGAAGGCTCAAGCTGCAGGATGTATCAAAACAGTGCATCCCGTGTTTTTTAACTTTCGTCAGCCCACTGGGGTTTTTTAATGACATTATTTGGGGACTACAGCAGCATCCACTTGGACTGTTATTGTGGAATACTACATGGACCACAGTGCATTGCGCCTAATCTGGCATGGTACACGCCCACTGGGGCAGAGCTACAATAAATTCAAACGTGCACAATACAGCAGCTGTTGTCTCTTTGTCGAATGGCTCGTGAACAAGAACGGTAGTTTGAAACGCGTTGAGCCGCGAAGGGTGATGGAAGTGAGAAGCAGCCTGCACTGTTCTCCGCAGCATCAGAGGGTAACCTTCATTGTTGGCCGTTCTTACTGGGGCAACCTTGTGTGAGAATATATACATATATATATATACATATACATACATACATATATATATATATATATATATATATATATATATATATATATATATATATATATATATATATATATATATATATATATATATATATATATATATATATATATATATATACACATACATACATACATACATACATACATACATACATACTTGGGCCTCTTCTCTTTTTTGTGGAGGAGTGTTGTCGGATTTCTAGCGCGAGTGCCAGGATCGCGCATAAGAGGCCCCCACAGCATCAAGTTGGCCTTGGCACATTGGCTTCTACTTCGGTTGATTTTCTTTGCATCCAGGTGACTGGAACGACCTTTGCCCACCTCCAGGCACCGGGACGATTCACGGCAGTGTTGTGGCTATTAGCTGCACGTCGGGCGGGGTACATTGCTGCCTTGTCCCTGCTTATTGGATTCCTGGGACTCTGGGGGTTGTTGTGGTTTTGGGGACTCGGGAGGACGATATTTGAGGGACACAATGAAGGGGTTGCCTACAGCATCACGCCAATCCACCCCCGCTACATGATGCATCAAGAACAGTGCATTATGGGACTTGCAGGCGCCATGAAATTGGGCGCGCAATACATCGGCAGGTATGACTCAACTTACCTGGGGGAGAAGCGGCACGCTTTGCACCAAGATGGGGCGGGATATTTAAATCCGGTAGTGACGCCTGCATCATGCGAGCACCCCAGGCGCTGAGGAAGGCAAGACGACGAAATGCATTCGCCATAACCTGTGCCATCAATAAAGTCCTCCTGTGTTTCCCCACTTGGGCCTCTTCTCTTTCTTGTGGAGGAGTGTTGTCGGATGTATATATATATATATATATATATATATATATATATATATATATATATATATATATATATATATATATGTGTGTGTATATGTATGTATAATATATCTTGCATTGTAAAGGAATCTGTGTGGTACAGGCTGTTTTCAGTTGATACATTTTTGGGTAATTCATTTTTCTTTCACAGATTTGCAGCCTTAGTCATATTATGTAGTTATAGTCACAAGACTCCAAGTTCAAAATAATGTTTTTGCTGTAGTTATTGGGCCTATACGTGGGTATTTATTTGGGACCTAGGACCTATTGTGCACTTGTAGATGCAGACAAAATAGAAAAATGCAGGGATACGTTTAAATGATGATCTACGTACGAAAAAATAAGGGGTCCTGTGGAGAGTTCCACCGCCAGCAAATATCACATTTGGCAACCAGAGAGACAACACCAATTAACGTCCGTTCTGCCTGTCGGCTGCCAAGATCTTCCAATATCTTTAGTAGGGCCACTCCAGCGGAAAAACCTAGGGGTCGATCCAGCACCCAAAAGAGTTCTTGTTTTATCCTCTGATAGTGGCGAATCATCACCGGGCAGTCCAAAACCACATGATAAAAGTCTGCATTGGGTGCAGAACAAGGGAATCAGTTAGGTCAAGGTATCCTACCAGCTCGATGGGGTCATGTATGTCAAGTGAAGATAATTTAGCTGGATTAGTCTAAAGCATGTGGAGATAGCTAGCACCCCGTGCCATTCTAGTTTCTCTCCAGTCTGTATCATCCAATTTCCCGATCCACCCCACCCAACGCTGTTTAAGTGCATCGAATTGGCTAATAATTGGGGAGCATTTAACTTGGGAGAAGGTGCCCGAACAATATGCCCGTCAATATTTTGGTTTTGAGGTGCTGACTTCAGGGACTTTGGTATCCGGAGGAATGTTGGCAGTAAGGACGTGACGTAATTGTAAATATTTGCGACATTGTTCCTGGGTAAGTTGGTATCAGTCTTGAAGCTCCTGGAATGTCTGTATTTGGTCTCCTGCCCACACATCCCCCAGAATCGTGGTGGCTATACTACCCCATCTTTAAAACCCCTCCAGCCTCCTGTGTGTCGTAACCACCTGCCTTTCTATAGGGGGTGGGGTCAGTAGCGTCAGTCTACATTCCCAACCAAGGAGTTGGAGAGAAGATATCCAGATCAATAAGATCACCTGAGTAATATCTTGGAGGGACTGAGGTGTTGACACGCAGTACAGTATATCCATGACCTTGTCAAGGGCCAACAGTGAAGACTTCACCTCGGTAGGTCGGATCGACTTAACCACCGCTAATCCAGCCTTTAATAACGATCAGCTGTGAGGCCCGATAATAACAGTGGAGATAACCATCCTTAGGCCTCCCTTGAATGGGGACTGTCAACCATTGGAAATGCAATTCAGGTACAACCACTTGACTAGAGAAATGAACGAATGATGGAATTGTGATTGTGAAACCACTGGTTAGCAATCGGGAGTGGGGAATTCTGAAATGTGCGCAGGATGCGGGGTAAAAATCATCATCATCATCATCTTAATAAGGGGTATGCAACTTAAAACATGTGGTGGAAGCTGCACCCATAAAATGGCAGATATTAACCATATCCTTCTTAATCAATATTTGTTCATAGTACTTTAACATCAAAATGATCGAGATGTCTGTAAGAAGAAATACTGCATGGTTTCACAATTTAAATAGTATATGAAATGCATTGTTTTACTGCCAGTATAGATGCCTTCAGTTTTATTGCTGTAAATAATCAATCTATTCATAACACAATACTTAAGCAACATCCCAGTCTGCCTCTGTAATTCAGTTGATGTACGTTCATGTAGTAAGTCATCGGCATTGACCATGAAGTTGTTTTCCCTACATTTTGGCTCACTTTTCTTTGGACACAAGAAGGCTTGCCAGGTGGTCACTGGAAAACTGTGACAATAAGGAGGAGGCCCCCCATGCTTTGTCCAGGTCAGCATCCTGACTGCAACACATATTTCTTTTTGTCTGTAGCCTACTCTTCTAACAGATTTGACATGATTTTGGTAAACATGTTATATTATGAATCCGGAAGAGATACATGCCTGTAGACTGCGGGTTTGTCCTTGTTTTAGTTTTTGAAGATTGATCTTATTTGAGGAACCTATCTGATTATTTGTATTGGAGCTGTTCTTGTTATGTAATTGAATAGGAAATTCAAGAATGTTGCCCTTCACAATGGCTTTAACTTATAGATTACATTTGACATCCCCTTGGGCCTGCTGGCACATATGGGCTTTTGCAGTCATATCAGTTTTTTTAATTTTAAAAGTACTAATTTTCATTCCTTACAATTTTAAGGAAGCTATTCGGTCACATTTTGTAACTTGGTATATAGTTTGCCAACATACTCCACCCATTCTTCGTTGGAAATCGTTGGGGTTACCAGCGTCTCTTTAAATGCTAATCAGTTCGCTAACCTTTTCTAAAAGCTTTATTCGTTTAAATTGGGGTTTTTTACAAACAAGTT
The DNA here is from genome assembly GCF_964261635.1 of Lissotriton helveticus. Classification (NCBI taxonomy): domain Eukaryota; kingdom Metazoa; phylum Chordata; class Amphibia; order Caudata; family Salamandridae; genus Lissotriton; species Lissotriton helveticus. The sequence goes on along the minus strand of NC_136071.1, from coordinate 686,304,669 downwards.
AGGCATGTGTCCTTTTCCGCGCAGTTTTCGAATGTCCCCCTTCTATTTAGGGGCAATTTCAATACCCTGTGGAGCCTTAACATTTAAATAATAGTTCTTTTACTATTTTAGCAGGACCGACATTTTCAGCAAGTAGCTCGTCAGCTACTGGTAGCTCTCCAGCTACCTGTAAGTAGCTCTCCAGTGTGCAGTCCAGTTAACTAAATTTGAAGCTTTTGCGTGGCTAAATTAATATATGTATATCAAAATTGAAAGGTGTGCCTCTGTGACGAAAATTGTGTTTATTTTCAGACCTTCTAAGCTTGTTTGGAGAGCAATGGTAGAGTTACCAGAATATATTTGAAGCCGATATTTAAGTGATAAATCATGTGGCACTGGGGAAAACATATTACTGATATTGTTACCGTTGTGCCAGGGTTAGCAGCTTTGGCTCCTATGTATTACCCATGTAAAAGCATTGCAAATTGACAAAACCTTTTTTACATTGCTTCTGGTACCCTGCATGATGCACTGAAGTGACCATTGCTGACAACCCTGCACAGAAGTGACACTGCCATTAATCCTGCATTGTGTGGCTACTAATGTATTCTTGTCTGATGAGGTCATTATTACTTCTCATATAATATCAATAGCTCTTGATGATTTTCATTGAGCAAAAGTAGCTCTTGTTGAAGAAAATGTTGGAGATACCCCTGCATTAGAATCATTACTTGTTCTTGGTGTCGATTAGATTAGCATTTCTTGTCTTTACACTTAAACTGCATTAATTTTTGTCCTATTTTGCTCATTGTAGACCATTAGAATTACTCAATTGATCATGCCTGTGCTATTGGCTTCATCTAATTATGTTGCTTGTGAGTGTGTGTCTTAGTTACACGTTTGTGTTGTCCACCTCATATGTTTTGTTGCCTAATTTCTTGTTGTGCTGCAGAGGTTCCACATCTTTTCAATTAGGCGTTTAGTTTACATAGAATTTGGACTTCACCTTCTTCATGTGATCTGTTATCTGGAGGTTTATTGTGTTTTTGGGATCGTTACCCATTTTTCATTTCCAGAGCTATTCACAGAGTGTCTTCTGTGTCCCCTTCTGCATCTTTTTAGATAAGGCTTGATAGCGCAGCTGTCGCCGTGGTCATTCAAACAAGCATTGGCATAGCCAATAGGTCTCGCTTTTGGGACCTTATAAGTATTTAGTTATGCCGCACAATATCCTTGGTGCAACAACATCAACTGTTGCATGGCTTAACACTTATAAGGTCCCAAAGGCGAGACCTATTGGCTATGCCAGTGCTTGTTTTACTTGTGCGATTACCCTGCCTTCTTGCTAGGAAACTTTCCTTGAAGTATTTGCTAAGAAAAAAAAGCAAGTGTGTTACCTCTGTACCAAAGTCAGGAGTGTAAGAATGTTCTAGAGCCTGGACCACATATACCTTGTAGTTGAGTATATGCACTCACAGAATCGGATTGGATGAAAATGTAGCCAATAGATTAATAAGACCATCATGACCATGTGCCTCCTCTCCATTATTTATTGTTCCTGAGAAAGGAGTCGATCTAACAATCTATATAGATTATAAAGTAATCAATGGGATTCCAATCAAAAAAATATATCCCATTGACTTTGATACTCATTCTACTAGATGTGACCGACATGCAAAGATTTTCATCAATCTTTGACAAAAGGGAGCGTATTACTTAGTATAACTTACTCAGAGATGCAAAGAAAGGAAAGCTGCATTTTCTACAAAGTTTTGATTATTTGAATACCAAGTCTTGCTCTTTGGATTCTGTAATACTACAGCTGTTTTTTAGTAATTTATCAATGAAGTCCTAACAGGTTTTTGTGATGTGTTCTGTATAGTTTATGTAGACGATGCATATCAGCAATGTAAGCAAGGGTGCTAAACACTTTATTTTCACATCACATTACTAACCACAATAACCAGTGGGCTAACCACTACCCTTGGGATCTGGATTAGCGTCCTACTCACCATAAAGAGTTCAAATTCCACTTGAGGAGTATTATGCACTATATAAATCCAAATAAATTTACGAATGGTTTGAGGGAGCTATGCTGGCACTGTAGACAACAGGTGTAAAGACTTTCTTTGAGCCACATTTTGGAGGTAGCTATGTTTGTATTAATGTATATGTATCAATAAGCTTGCAGGTAGGCAAAAATCAATGGATTGTTATGTCCATAACGTAAAACAAAGCAAGAATAAGCAAGTGTTATTAGAAGACCAAAAACCCGTCCACCTCTTATCCTAAATATGGAGACGAGAGCCTCAGAACCGTCTTGCATTAATCATACTTTGCCAACTCCAGCATCTGGTTACAGCATGAAGTAGTTCTAATGACACTGCCTTCCTAGTTAATAAACGATTCTCCTTACTGAAAGTTTCATTTCTTAGAACATCGTGTGGCATCAATGCAAAATCTTCTCACGTGGCCTTGCGCAAATGTGATTTCCTGCAGAAGAAGATCTATTGCGTCCTCTAAGGACCAATAATTTCGCCAGAAAATTGGTTTTGTTTGTTTCACGTCACATAATTGATTATAAAAACCTGCAAAAGAAGCAGTGCAATGGAGAGCAAGGTCGGGATTTTACAAAGCGGAGGCGGCCTCGAAGCAAGCTATTTTTAGAATACAACACGCTAGCAATCTCTAGAATCAAATCCGGTTTATGTCACGCCGCCACTGCTCACTACGATGAGATCAGCTGATCCTAAAATAATTTCAATTATTCAATGAATTCAATGATTACTAGCTCTGCTCACTTATTGTCATGCACTGCTGGATTGCAGGTGAAGATGTGGCCTAACTGTCAGAGTGTGGAATTGGGGAACCAGGGCGAGTCAACATCCTGTGATCCTGGGCAAATAAGTCATTTATCTACAGTGCCTTAAAACAAATCATTAAAAGCTTACCTTGTTTAGTGTAACCAGGCGCAAAATAAAGCTGCATAAAAAGTAAATACATTTTAAAAAAAGGAAGGGCACTGAGAACATGCGCTTGCTTAATTTGAGAGGTAGAATATCAGCTCTTCTCAGCAGGGATGCAGTACTTTTAATTTTGGAGTACCTGCACTTCTGACAAGCAAACAGGTACCCTGGCAGGAACATATACTTAAGTTTTTACATTTCAAGCACTGCTACTGCTCTCGAGGCCATTAACACACAAAATGGTGAAACACACAAGGGCACAGTTCACAATTAGTAATCGATGCGTTGTGCAAAAAGGATCCCAAATGTGCTAATATGGTTTGGACCCCTCTATCAACAGAGTCTCAATTATGTGAGCGGGTGTGGTCAAGGGGCAGGAAGGTGACCGGAAAACCCTTCATGGCTGACACTACCAGCCCGAGTGAAACGCTGAACAGCGTTCTAGTGGTGGAACTGGACACGCACTGTGATGAGGCTAGGCAAGTTTATAGGGAGGACGCCAAGCTGGGAGAAAGGTGCAGGAAGGCGGAGGTGGAAGCAGCACGAGAGATGGAGAACCAAGGACGGAAGACCAAGATGTCGTTAAGAGAAGACAGACTGAGCAGCTTCGTCAGGCAAAAGACGTGAGAACACCAGGAAGTCTGAAGGGGTGGCGAGAGGAGGAGACACGACCCCCATCAAGACTGGAAGAGGTGCCAGAGAATGAGGCGTGTCGGGGAGCCAAGACGCAAACCCCATCGAGACTGGATGAGGTGGCCGAGAGAGTCAGAAAGCTGAGTTGCCACATCTCCGGGTAAATGCCACACAGGCCAGGTCGCTGCTGCTCTTTAACGGAGCCATGGCCTCAGGCAAGTGATGGGAAAAAGTGGCAAATGACCGATGGCATAGAAAGGAGAGGAATTAACAAAACAATAATTAAAACATTAGCAAAAAGAAAGAAACCGGAATACAGGGGAGAGGTATAGAGAAAAATTTGAGTAAGAAAGATGAAAGAGAAGGAAAGTAAGAAGGGAGGCAAAGAAATGGGAGCAAATAAAGAATAAAACTCGGAGAAATGGAGAGCGAGAAGAAAGAAAAAAGAGAACAAGCATTGGCCGCACAGCCGTGAAAGTGACGTGGCCGCAAAAGTGATCGCGATGCACTTAATGACCCATGACGGAGGAAAAACAGATGGCGGCTGCGCGCGTAACCGCAAGCTTGAGGCCAGCCAAAGCCTGTAGTAGCACTTTCAAAACCCACTTACTAAATGTCTCGCAGCGCATGCGCTGGCTCAGGCGAGACCTAAAAAAAAAGCACTTTTGGGAATACTACCAAAGTGGATTTAGCTCTTGCCATATGTTGCTGGCCAAGAGTACATACTTTGGGCAGACCTTTTCTGCTTCCACAAAATAAATGCTTACTTTCCAAGGGCTGTAATCATTTGTTTATCAATTGTGTGAGCCAGAGCTCTTTATCAATAGTAGCAACTTTCACAACAGAGCCTTAACGTAAGTCAGACACACACCACTGCAATGCTATGTATCCCCTAGATACTGGACACTTCAATTATTTGTTCCAGTACCTGTATGAGATCTGTAATTAGAATTCAATTTCCGTTTCACCTCTGTGATGTCTGCATTAGGTGCACTTGTTTATAAAATAGTGAACCGGATTATTTATTATGCTTATGTATCCGCATCAATTGCAGTAGTTCAGCATGGTTTCGTTTTTTTCTATGCTCCAAGTCTGTGCCGCTGCTCCTCTAATCAATGCATGGTATGTCATGAATTGGCCCAACGCAATTATTGCACGTCTCTATGTTTTCCTCAAATGTGTGAATGAACCTTTTGTAATATGTGACCCACCATCCTAATCCTGACCTGCATCCGGAGGCGTTTTGTCCCTTATCTGGGATCACCTCTTGGATTGGTAGATCCGGTGCTTAGACTGCTCTTGTGTTAATTTTCTTTCTTTCTTTATTTTTTTAAGTTTGTCTCAATATTTTTTGGATACTGTAAGCAGACATTGGTTTTCTACTGTTCTTTTCCTTTTACCCAGTACTGCTTCAGTTATTACATCACCTAGTTTCATTCTTATGTCCTTTTCCTCTTTCTGGGTTTTCATCATCTCCTAACAGTTTCATTGTTTACTGGAGTTGAGCTGCATGGTAGAGTATCTTGTAGTTGGGAGCTTCCAGTAAAACCTTATCTAATGGTCTTTGCAATTTGTTCATTTGCCCCCTTGTTCATCCAGCTCCTGTATCAATTTGGCCATGAATTGTGTGGTGTGTGCAGGTGCTACTCTAGACATTAGGGACAAGGGGAGTTTATATCAAAGTGAGACAGATTGACGAATTTTAGTTACTGCGTTGTTCGAATGTCCTGCTTTTAATATATCCTGGTAATTGTAATTTAATAGATCTTGGTAATTGTAATTGCATTTATATATCGCTAACTTAGACGAGGCGTCAAAGTGCTCTTTCAGCGAGTAGCATGCAACTCCGAAGCCCATAAAGGATTAGTGGTGAATTAGTATAGTGAAAATATTAGAGTATTTTGAGTGATGAATATGTTAGTTATTTGGATTGAGAAGGATAATGGGGGGATAGAAGAGGGAAAAAGGTTAGCATTTATATAGCGCTTGCCACACTTGATGGGGTGTTGGAGATTTTTGGGCAAGTAGCACGCTACTTCGGAACCCATAAAAGATTAGTGATGATATATTCTTACGCCAAGGTATTTCAGAGACTCCGGCTCCCAGCGGGGCTACTGTTGTATGTGTACTCTCTTCTTATTTTATCATTCTCGGTGGGAATAGGCATGCTTTTTTCAAGTTAATTTTTAGTTCAAGTGCTGTCCCATATTTAATTTAGAATAGCAATTAGTTCTAATATATTGACAGTGGAATGCATGGTGAGTGTTCAACAGTGTGTATGTTGTCTGTTAGCTATGTGCATTCCCCATTCGGTGCCTTGTCTCTTAGTCTGAACACTGGCAGCTTTATGGCTAGTGTGAAGAATAGCGGGGAAAGTAGATACGCTTGTTTGGTGCCTCTACCTATTTAGCACTACTGAGATATAACATGTCCTGTGTACACCATTACCAGTTGTCCTGCGTACACCATTACCAGTTGTCCTGCGTACACCATTACCAGTTGTCCTGCGTACACCATTACCAGTTGTCCTGCGTACACCATTACCAGTTGTCCTGCGTACACCATTGCCAGTTGTCCTGCGTACACCATTGCCATTTGTCCTGCGTACACCATTGCCAGTTGTCCTGCGTACACCATTACCAGTTATCCTGCATATAAAAGTCCAGTCTAATTCAGGAATTTGGCTTCCATTCCGACTTTTTGAGCACCCCTAAAAGATAAAGCCAGATATGTCAAAAGCCTTTTTGCATTTTTATGGCTGAGTATGAAACTGCTCTGGCTTGAGTGTATAATTTAGGGTAGCAACGGTAACCGTCTGTTACCTAATGTCTTTCCTAACTTTAATATGTATTTAGCAATGACTGGGCAAAATGATTTGACATCAACAGGTTTCAGCCTGTTTTTGGTAATACCACTGATTGTTCCTGTAGTGAACTATAGGAGTACTCCCTCTTATTTTGCTTCTTCATACATATTTAGTAGACTTGAGGCCAGTTCTGCTTTATAGGTCATGTAGAACTCCGATGGGAGTCCATTTGACCCTGGTATCTTGTCTGTGACTAATAGGTCTATTGCGAGCTTAATTTAAGTGTGATAGGGGGTGGCAATTGTTTTGCTTTGTTTAGGTATATTATGAGGAAGTTGGATAGAATCCATGTATCTCTTTATTCAGAAGCGTCCCAGGCCAGTAATAATCATTGCGCTCTCCTAGCTTGCTTCTGTTGGCAGCGCCTTAAAGGGCATCAGTCTGCACTCGCCTTGTAATTATAACAGGGGAGCTTCTTCCCCCTTCAAGTGTCATTTGTAGGGGGTCGTGATGTGAAACTGACCATCCTAGGTATTCTGAAGTGAGCATTTGTCTAAATATGCCGGAGGTTCCCTGGAACTTGTCTAGTCTGATATTTATGTTGTGTACCTGGTAGTAAAATGAGTATTCTGGTGTTGGAGTGCATTTCTCTCAAGATGTCCTCCATCTGCCACCATTTTAGCTAGATGTTGAATTTGTGTGTGATTGTGCGGCTCTGCATTCCCTGTGTGTTTGTGTGTGGGGGGGCCTTTATGTAGTTCCGCATTTTGGATGAGATTGTAGTCCGTTCACAAGATTCCCCCTGTTTGTAGTGTCTGTAGAATGCTCGAGGCTAGTAAATCTAAACATTGCACCTAATTGACATTGAAGGCATATATGCTTATCACAGTTATTTATCCGCTGTCTAATAGAACCCTCTTGTATGATGTATCTACTTTCTCAGTCTGTGTTGTGTTCATATTTGTGATGGGGCTCCTGTTGCTGCCCATATCAGCACGTCCCTCATGTAAGCTGAGTAAGGGGTACCAAATATTTCCTCTTCCCAGCTCTTTTTTAGATTCTAAAGCAGTGGTTCTTAACCTGTGATCAGAGCACCCCTGGGGGTCCCTAAGGTCTCCCCGGGTTTCTGCAACTGTTACAAAATTAAATATTAAAATCCATATATTAAAATTAAAGTATATACAAATGAAAAAGCAAAATTGAGAATGATTATTCTATATTTGACTGTATATTAAAGGAAATATTTCAATATTTGAGCATGTATTTGTTGTATACTTGTTTTTGTGTTTTATTGTATTGGTTTGAAGTTCAAATCATATAAAATACGTTAGGCTGGGCTCCCCAGCTTCCAATAATGACTGAGTGGGGGCCCCCGAAGTTCATTAATTATTCAGTGGATGTCCACAGAACTCAAATGATAAGAACCGCTGTTCTAGAGGGTATGACTACACTGTTTGTTTCTTAATTCACACATCAAAATGTATAATTAGCGATGTTTTTAGTTTGGGGTGATAGAACATCTCCTTCAGCACAATTATTGCAGTGATCCCGGGAACAGGCTCTGCTGATGGGCCTTCTTATGGTGACATGCGTACCAATATCTATTTTGGTTCCCTACCTATCAATGTGCATTTACCAGGCCATTCTAATAAACTCTCCGTCCCCCCCCTCCTCGGTCAGAGTCCTGAACTTGCAACAGCCCATGTAACTTTACAACTTGACTTTCAAAGTGTTTTTATTTTTTGTTCTTTTTTGTTGTCTTGTGTAGTTTTAGACGGCTGTATTTCTCGGACTTTCAAGTCCTCCAGGCGGCCGCCAGACACCGCCTTTGTCCCATTTCCTGTGTGCATAAATACTGTCTGCAGTAGTAATCGTCTGCTGGCAACATGCCGTCCCCTGGTGTTGAGATCTGTGCTCATCCTTCATGATGTGTCCAGTCGTCGTGTGTGATCACCAGCCTTCTGTTGGCAGCGGTTCAGTCTTCCTCAGGGTTTTCTCTGTGTCCTCTTCAGATATGTCTTATACTGTTAGTTGTTCATTCCTGGGTGCACCAGTGTTGTAGAACCACTTCCACTTGAAAGGCCTTTTGCGCTGCTGCTTGTTCCTTTGTGGGGTCCCTCTATGCGTCAATTTATTTTTTGTTGTAATGTTTACTACGTTTCTTTTAAATCCTTTAGGGCATACCATACCTTACATACCATACTATACGATGACAAGTCAAACCATACTAAACAATGACAGACCATTCCATACCATACTATACAATAACAAGTCGTAGCATACAATACATTGACAAGCCATGCCATGCCATGCCATGACATACCATACCATGATGGACAATACCATGATATACCATACTACCATAGACCATACCATACCATATCCAATCATCATAGGCCATACCATGTCATAGTATACAACATAAAAAACCACTAAGAACAATGCCAATAGTTCTTGCATAGGTGTATTCTACTGGTTTTTCCAATGCTTGCTTTAATCTGTCTTAAAGTATACTGATCCAGATATCTTGTCAAAAACCACTACCTGCTTTTTGGTGTGTTACATTTCACAGTACAGCTTCTGCTTTTACTCGTCATGAAATGAGCATGAAAGAGGTCAATGATTTAAACAGTTTGGCAACAGGGTGATGGTGTGACCATGTAGTATAAGGAATAAAATACCCTCTACAGTACATTAAAAGGATATTTCAAGTCAACTTTAAGTTCCAGGACCTTGTTAAGGAACTCTGACTTTGTTCCTCTATATGTTCATGTTACTCATTGGTGAGTTGCAATTGCCTTGTAATGGACGGCTTGGGATCATTTATCCCATATATATTGTACATACACCTGAACTCTATATATGCGTTTGTTTATATTTATGAGGGGGTAGCACTCTCAATGATGAGAAGTGTCCTCCGGGCTCCTCAAATGTCCTTACAAGAAGGTTTCTTACAGGATTAAGTATAAAGGATAATAGTAAAGTTCACACGATGATAAAGTTCAAATATTTAATCGGATATTTTTTCCATACATCTCGTTGAAATCACAAGTATGTATTGCATGATGTCATCGTAATTCAGTAAGAGCACTCAAACGTTCCAATGCATTTCGGCATTACAATCATGCCTTCGTCAGGGAACAAGTTCTGTTGGCACAAAGGAAACGAAAATGGTCTAAGTATTGAATAAAGGGGTGAGTTGCTTGTGCTGACAAAGTGAAATGTTCGGGTTAGGGCAGTGAACGTGTAATACAGAATAAGAACGAGTGAAGTGCTCATAACGTGCCTATTAAATATCAAGGAGAAATGCGCGAGTGGCGGATGGTGGTGGTTCAATTACCCAACTAGGATAAATCACAATCTCGGGGAAAAGACGCGTAGCGCGACAAGTGTTCTGGAGCACCTTACAAAATCAAAAACACCATACAAACAGCTGTGCGCCCAGTTATAACCCTTTGTTTATATTTACACACCACAGTGCTTCTTTAGTTAAATGTAACGTTTCTGTGAACTTGCACATACCCTGTAAAGTTTTATGATTTTACTTTTAGTTATGTTGTGGGTAAACTTAGTAAGTTTTTTTTGTTAATTCCTTAAATTAAAAAAAAAAATACATTTGGAACTGAGTCTCGGACAAACCCCTTCCCTTTGACTTGATTTCTGTTATACATGATGTTCTTTTGATCCAAAAGTGATGCGCAATGATGAGAAACTTCACAACTTCTTTAACCTCTGTTAATCTGCCAGTCCCTGTTTACTATTAAATCATTCAGAATCAAATGTAAGTACTTTTTGAATACATTTGCCCAGTTTACCAACTGCAGTGATGTGTTTTATTGGTTTGAATATGGATAATTCTCAGAGTGTGAATCACTGTGCCAGTTTGTTCGCATTCTCGGTAGGGATATTGTATATTTTGAAACTACATTTTAATTATCCTTGGCATTTTGATTAGGTAGTCTGTAAAACAATTAGTGAAATTCAATTTGCTGCAATAATTGCATACCACTTGACAATGTACATCTTATTTTGTAGGCCTCGAAGCAGAGGGAAAACTACCCTGGAGGATGACGATAGCATGGATGGGCAGGAGGCAGCAGAAACTGAAAACACTGTGCAGAAACCCGTGGAAGCAGGTACATTTGCTGGTATGATTTCCATGTTATATTATCAGTGAAATACTCAGGCGAAAATAACATTGATTATTTAGGTATGAAAGGTGCAAAATGCAAATATTGAGGCTCAGAGAAGACTTTGTTGTAAGTTCTTCTCATGCAGTGGACAGAGGGTGGTAGGGCGGGTGGTAAATTTAAAATAAATAACTAACTAAAAAATTAAAAGCACGTATCTGTGAGAACAACGCAACATCCTCATCAAGGCCCTTCTCTCCTCAAGGTAGGCCCCAAACTCCCAAACCAATCCTGGCGCTGCTATCACCAGCATGAGAGCAGTGCTGGGATTGGTGGGAGCGCATCACTCTGCGTTCCATTGCGCTCTGGAGCCTTTGGCTTTCTCTAACCTAACTGTCTTAAGACAGCTGGGTTAAATAATTTTTACGTACGCATGTGTGGCTGGCTGTCACAAGACGACCGGCCAAAAAGACATGCACACTTTTAACTGTAAGTGCCCTGCTCCTCTGCTACTGCCAGTCAGCAGCAGCCTCGCCACCGTCCTGACGCTCCATTCGGGAAGGGGTGAAGGAAAATAAAATGGAAATGAATTAACTTATTACCAATTTATTTTTCTTTATGAGGCCATTTCAGTGGGGCGACGCTCCTCTCAAGGAGCCACCCGCTGCTCTAATAACAGAACCATTTTCCACATCAGTGGCATCCAAATCACAAGGAAGTCTACCTGTCCAGTTTGTATGCATGTTGCGTACCTCTCTTCGTGGCAATCTCTTCCTACATTAGGACATTTTTTGGAGGATCAGGTTTGGTGGCTATACCACAAAACATTTTTTATTTTCACGTAGCTGGTTTAGTATGCTCATGTATACTTTTATTTCACATAGTTCTAACTAAATCCTCTGACCAACCGCTTTGCAAATTCCTCACTTTATCTTGAATATGTGATTTTAGTTTTGCAGGATAAATGATATTACACAAGAGAATCTTCCTGTGTACGAAGATTTTACCATACTGGTTCACTTTTCAATTAGCACTTCATTGAACGAAGTACATGTAAATTCCTTTTCTTCGGTTTGCTGCATTATCACTTGAGTTCTTCTACTGTTTTCCATTTCATTTTTATAGCTGGCTGTTTTCGTTTGCTTGTGACCCTTCTGTGTTCCACTACACCCTATCTTGCTGCATGCTATATAATTCTAAACACCATATTTCATCTGCATTCAGCATGTCGTCTGAGCATCTGTATTCATTGTATGCTGTCGATTAGGCTTTGTTTCTCTGCTGTGGCGATCCCCAGTGTTTCACTAAATCCTTCTGCAAGCATTTATCTTTGTTGGCCTTTATTTGTAACACTCTTTAAATGATGATACTTTTTCATAGTGCAGACTAAGTTATTGATGCATATGGTTAATTATGCTGTTAATGTAATTTGTCAAGCATTGTCCTCCGCAAATTATTGGAGGAGCTTAGGTTGAGTTGCTCATTAATATCTGCTTTTCACACCTTTTGTGAGTTTGTATGAGATCTGTTTGAAATATAATTTTTTTGCGTGGTCACCCCAGAATGTTTGCATTTTGCTGGACCATATATTGCTGGGATTACAAATCTATGCACTTTAACCATGCTAACCAGTAGTAAACTGCCTGCGCTCCTCTTTTAAACATGGTTAGAAAATGGCACCACCGTAATTGGCATATTTAACTTGCCTATAAATCCCTAGTACATTGTACAATGTGTACCCAGGGCCTTTAAGCTAAATGTCACTAGTGGACTGCAGCACGTCTTATGACAACCGCTACAGTGACAGTTCAAACATGGCTTAAGGCCTACCATTGTAGCCGGACTAGAGCAGTGGAAAAACTGCAATTAGACAATGCCAAAAGAAACCATTTTGACAGGTCAAAACCTTCTTTTCAAATATTAATAACTCACCTCATGTCTTTACAGTGACTGGCACCCAAAAAAGCTTTTTTCACTGCGGCAGGTCTAGCTGTCCTCTATAGAAAACCAGAGTATGTTTTAAAATGCTAATGCTGTATTTTGAGAATGGCCCCAGCTAGAAATTAAATATGAATAAAAGGTGACTTTCAGAAAGTTAATTTTCTGTGCTCGAAGTTCTTAAAGGCTAATTTGCATTAGATCTCCATCTCTAATTGACCTTGAAATAGGTGTTCAATGTCTCCCAAGAGTAAACAATAGGCTGACCCGGATAGGCAGAAATGACTCATTTGAGCTCTGCAGAATAGGCAGGAAGCTGACTGTGCGCATCATTTTTGATACAACTGTGTCAAATCCTGCTTGACAGGTCTACAAGGTTTACGAATAACTTTTTGGGCGCACTTGAAACGTAAGAGAACAGGATGCCAAGACCGTTCTTGTGGATCCACTGTCTGGTTGCTGAAGGACTCTGCTTTTGTCTTACCAGACTTGTGTCTGTAGGCATAGTGGCTGCCTCATTCTGGATTTTAGTATTAGGTGTGGGAGGAAACTAATTACCATACTGCACTCCCCCCACCTCCCCAAGCACTCAGAGTCCAGGTTTAGTGTGGCCGAAGACTATTGCCAAATTTTAACCCCTTGCCTGCGCTGAACGTTTCGTGCTAGTGCGGAACGTTCTTTGCACGGGTGGGGCCGCTACGTTCAACGGACGCGCGCAGCACTACCGAGGTAGTGCACGCGACGTCCGCTGAACGTCGGCAGCACCGGTGGGGTTAAAATATGCCATAACACATCGCACTTTGGGCCTGGTTTCCGTAAAGCTAACAGGAGCTATTAGAAAAGTAGATCGGTCAGGCATGGTAACTTTTACCCCATGGGTTAGGGCGGGGCAAGGAGTCACCCCAGCCTACTAGCTATCTCCAAGCATAAATTTGGTACCTCCAGGCACCCACTACAGAACACTTTCTGGACTAATGGAAGATAAGAAGAGGCCTAGACTTTACTTGAGAGGAGACCTGTAGGGCGAAACCTGTTCCCTTTTGTACGCAGGGGAAGAGGTGTACTCTAAGGGTCTGTTGGCTGACCTCCTGTGGGGCTACAGAAAGCCAACAAGCTGCAGGAGGACTTTTCCTGGAACTCCTTGCAACTCGACCTGGACTGGACTCTACTGTTGGCCTCGGCCTGACACTGTAGGGTCTCTAAATGCCTCCCCTGTAGTTCATGGGAGGCTTTAGAAGTGTACTCCTGTGGTTGGTTGGGACTTAAAACTAAGGGCTTGAATTAGATCTTGGCATATGACCTACTCTGTCACAACAATGACGGATGTCCCGTCCGCTGAAATATAAATCCCATAGGATATAATTGGATTTATATTTCGGCGGTCGGCATATCCATCTCCGTTGTGACAGAGTAGACTGTCCGCCAAGATCTAAAGTAGGCCCTAAATCAGGATGAACCTGGTTGGCATAGCCGATCTGCACTCTGCCTTAAATTGTGCCTAAGGTCCTGGTCTACCACAGCCTTTGACTATCATTGGTTCTTTGTGCTTTTTGTCACAATTTTTTACTTAGGACTATAACCTTCATATAGCTGGTTCTTCATATCGGATTTTAGCCAGTTTTTTTAAATATGTTACTTTAATTTCCTTATTTTATTTGGGATTTGGTTAGTTTTGCATTAAGACTTTATTACTATTTTGGTACACTATAAATACTTGATACATTTTTTCTAAGCTAAGCCTGCCTCCTCTGTGTCATAGCTACGAGGGGGTTGAGTTTAGGTTAATTTAGTGACTTGGAGGGTTCACCATGACCTGTGCTGTGATTTGTCCTTGAAGTGGACAGTTCCTATTCGAAAAAATAATGCAATTTCTTTCAATATCCATTTTTTTCCATGCAAATTTCACAGTTTTTTTTTTTTAGGTCTCACCCGAGCCAGCGCATGCACTGCTCTGCAAAAACATTTAGTAAGTGGCTTTTAAAAGTGCTCCCCCAGCTTTTTGACTGGTATAGCGCGCGCGTGCGTGTGCGGTTAGGCGCACAATGACGAGCTGAGAAGCCATCTGGCTTTCCTCTCTCGTCATGGTGCGCGAGCGATCACTTTCACTTTACTTTCACTTTTGCTGCCGCCTCCTCGCTCCGTCACTCCCCAACCACAGAGCGCTTCCCCGCGATCACTTTCCCGGCCACGTTACTTTAACGGCCACGCAGCCAGTGCTTGTTGGATGCGCGATCACTTTCATTTTACTTTCAATTTGCGCACACAACTCCCGGGCTTGTTCTTTAAGCGCTGCTTATACTATGACTATTGGTACAGCAACCAGTTCTCTGCCTGCTCCTTTCCTCCTTGCAATATCCCCAAATTTGTCACCAGTTTTCTGCGAAAGATGCACCATGCTGGATAGGTTAAACGCTTGTTTATTCAGATAAAAAGCAAACCGGTACAACTAGGTACAGCCTCCAATAAGTCCTGTCTCTATCTCTCAATCATTTTCTGTAGATCCTCCTGCACACATTCTTTAATACCAAATCTCACATTCTACCCATCATCCGTATTCCTGCCTTCCATTATAACATACCCTAGACAGAACAGGTGGATCCTTTAATTTATGGCCGGCATTGCTAACTCAGAAATGTTACTGTTCTCTCCTGTACTCCTGGGCCGTCTGCTGAGTACTTGGCACGCAAACTGGGGATAATTGCCCACACCCCTTTTCAACTGCTTAATGCTTGATGCCCTGAGTGCCAGCCACTGCCCTGGTACGTGCTGCAGATTTATGTTTGCAAGTACGGTCTCTAAACAACTGTGCATTGTTCCGTCCGATTATGTCAGAATGCACACCCAGCAATTTCTCTGGCAACGTCACTGCGCCCAGAGCAAGGTTTGACTTTACACATGCTAATATTAGCGGGTTTATTTTACTCTTTTTGCTTCTGCTTTTCTACTTTGTCTCACCGCACTTTACATATGCATACATTTGATGATTTTACTCAGGGGCGTTGTTACTGGTAGTGCCCGGTGCAACAATGTTTTTGGGCACACCCCAATGACTTTCTTCTCCATGGATTCCCTCCCACCACCCTTTAACAGTTCCACTCAGGTCTCCATATCCACGCCCTTTCACCTGCATTTCCGCCTGCAGCTCTTTGATGACGGGTGAGAGCTCACAGTTCTATAGTAGGATTTAGGCCCTGCACTGGTCCCCAATACAGCTGTGGAGCAACATTTCTTTTTGCTCCCAGGCCACCAAACCTTTGCCAATAATGTATTTTAAGGGGCATCACACATTACTGCTGCAAATGATGCCCTATGAACAGAAAGGAAAATATTACACAATGGCACACATCATTTACTTGGTTTAGTAAATGCCGCATTTCTACTGTAACAAGATACCATAAACAATACATGTAATTCTCTAAAATCCATTCTTTTTTCTTCTCATGTTATGTTTTATTTTGTTTGCAAGAATAGAGCATAGTCCAATATTTTATTATAGTGTATGTGATCAACATTAAGTCATCAACTTAAAAATAAGTCTAACAATAGAATAGGTAAGATAACCAGCATTGGCATAGCCAATAGGTCTCGCCTTTGGGAGTGTTTAGCCATACAACTGTTTATGTTATTGCACCAGGGATAGTGTGCTGCATAACTAACTACTTATAAGATCTCAAAAGCGAGACCTATTGGCTATGTCAATGCTTGTTTTTTGTGGTTTTTTTTTTTTACAGACACTGGATGTCTTTTTTTTTCTTAGTAATTGAGACTAGTTTTTAGGGCTCGGGCCTACGTCACCACGAAGTGGGGGCGGAGTTTCCGAGCTCTTATGTATTAGAAAAAAAAAAGAATTCTGAAAGGGGTCCGGGCTGCCACATTCCAGAAAGCGCACGTTTTTTGCGTGTGGTATTTTGCCATGTGCATGGTAATTAGTCCAGGCAAGGCTGTGTTTAAGTAAGGCAGCACGCCATAGGACTTAGGAATTTGTCAATGTCCACTTCCTGCATAAAGTGTTCGGACACGCGCAGAAGAATACATAAATCCTCAATTACCAGCTGTCTGAGGTGCCGGTAATTGAAGGCAGATGGTGCTGGGAGCGTGTGCACTGCTGTGTTTTTTTCCCTTCAGCTCTGTGTGCGCGCATGAACAGCCGGCCAGCAATGTAGAGAATCACATGCATCAGATCTGGTTTTTTTAAACAATTGCGATCGCGAAAGTGATCTCTTTCTGTGCTGCTTGTTTAAACAATTGCGATCGCAAAAGTGATGCTTTCTGTGCTGCTTGTTTAAACAATTGCGATCGCGAAAGTGATGCTTTCTGTGCTGCTTGTTTTTCGTATGTAATCTTGTTCTTCTACGAACTCGATAGTAGCGGAGTATCCCATCCTCACCCTCTAGGTCACTTCATTAATTTTCCACGAGTCCGCCGTGTCTGTTGGCGAGTGCAGATTGGTAGTGCAGAGTGGTAGTGCAGAGTGGTAGTGCAGAGTGGTAGTGCAGAGTGGTAGTGCAGAGTGGTAGTGCAGAGTGGTAGTGCAGAGTGGTAGTGCAGAGTGGTAGTGCAGAGTGGTAGTGCAGAGTGGTAGTGCAGAGTGGTAGTGCAGAGTGGTAGTGCAGAGTGCAGAGTGCAGAGTGGTAGTGCAGAGTGCAGAGTGCAGAGTGGTAGTGCAGAGTGGTAGTGCAGAGTGCAGATTGAGAGTGCAGAGTGGTAGTGCAGAGTGCAGAGTGGTAGTGCAGAGTGGTAGTGCAGAGTGCAGAGTGGTAGTGCAGAGTGGCAGTGCGGCGTGGCAGTGCGGCGTGGCAGTGCGGCAGAGTGGCAGTGCGGCAGTGCGGCAGTGCAGAGTGGCAGTGCAGAGTGGCAGTGCAGAGTGGCAGTGCAGAGTGGCAGTGCAGATTGAGAGTGCAGAGTGCCTAAAACACATTGCCATTTACAATGCCATTATCTCTAACTTAAAACAAACCCGAGCCCTAATGCATTCCTAATGCTTGTTTGCATAGTTGATAGTGTATGTTGTTGTCTGCTAGGGATGGTCCAAAGGTCGGCTTTTCAACTTCTCATTTTACAAATTTGACTAATTTCACATTTCATTCACACAGGCCGTCCTAAAAGAAATAATTCTAATAGACATAGTAATGTAAACATTTTATTATTAGTTTTAAGTTTGTCCTATTTTGAAGAGAAGTTATAAAATATCGTTTTCAGATGCAATGATCATTCAAGTAATCAATACAGTTGGCTATCTGTAACATTTGTAGTATCTTAATTTTGAATTCATGAATAGTTCTAGCTTAATCTAGCTTAATTGTGCAATGTTTTTTGTTTAAATCTGTTTGTTTTTTGGTACAAACATTTATGCAATTATTCACTACATGGTACACGTTAGGGCAGCATTACAGAACGTAGTCATATGATGTACAACGTGTGCCATTGAGCTGTAAAGAAAGAGACGCATATTTAAGAGCGCTTATAAGGATGACCAGTTGCAATTCGCTGGTTGGGTTAAACATTGCTTTACATCTATTATTCAATGGTAGTGATGCTTCTTGTGCACCTATCAACAAACAGATGAACTGGGGAGAAGAAAGAGAAAGCGGATCATATCCTTGGTGCGCCTTTCGTACATTATGTCCCACCCCTCAATTTGTTTGAGCGCAACTATGTATGCTATTATGCTATCACATGCTAGTGTTTAAGAGATTGGTCAGCCTCTTCATGAGAGATGAGTACACCCTTTTGAGCACCAGTGCCATACTTAAGACGTCTAACATATTGCATACATTTTGTTCATTACATGATTATGATTTAGTCCAGTGCTGACTTGGATCCATAGTAGGGGTGGCTCGTCCACACAGTTATGCTAGCTGTGGGGGGGTACTCCCAGCATACGCAAGCTCAACATGAGTGTGGCAGGCAGCTTCTTTACATGGCATTAGGAGAAGGAAGAATAAAGGGTGGATAAATAAAAAGAACTGGAAGGAATGTGACACCCTTGGGACGTTGACTGACCCTCTTCAATTTTTATTTCTATACATTGCTTTCTATGACTAATTATGTGGCTGCCTGTGACCAGCCATGCAAGTAGCATTCAGTTATTTCTACTGGGACTAGTCAGAAGTTCCTTTCTTCTCACTACTTTCCTCTGGCCAAACTCATGTCGGCCCACTCTTGACCACTCATAAAACTGTACTATCCCTGTCCCCTCCATTGAGTGCCATATCTGTCCTCTCTGCGCCCAAGTGTGCAGCTTTCTTTTCTGCCTAGATATAAATGCTGAGCTCTCAGGTCCTCTTTGCTGTTACTGCACACCACTCACCGTAAGACGAAGATCCTCCAAGTGCTTCTCTTAACCTTTTATTATTGAATCATGGCAAGCAGCAGTTACATAGCACCTTCTCAATATATTTTTTTCAAAACTGTTGAAAAAAGCATGTCATTAGAAATTGATATTTCAAACTAAAAATATGAAAGTTTTTTTAATATGCTTTTATGTTCATGTGACTATCAAGATGACTTTTTTTTAAAATATAGATTTGGTTAAACAAGTACATTATCATTGTTTGCATACTTTATTATTATCGATGACAATATTTTAGACGGTGATGCATTTTTGCAGTGCTTTATGGGTTGGATTTTTTAATAGGTTACACGTTGTACATGGTCAAGGAAACAAATAGAAAAAAGAGAGTACTATATTTCTAGTATTATATCACTCTCTTCCATTCTCATGTAATTACTACTTAGTGGTTCTAATTTATGAGGTTTAGGTGAAGATGAAAGGAATGCTAAATGCTTGTCCTCATTTAGAGATTAAGTACTGCAAAGCTTGTACACTAATCTTTCAAGAAACATGACGAAAATGCTTTGCTCATTTATGTGATATGCATTCTTTTAAGCTGTGATATTGGGGTGGATACTGGTACGAACGTTTGCTGTTGTGTGGCTAGTCCCCTAAAAAAGACATTGGCATTCACTCTCGATTTCACTGTTTTGATGGATAGTTCTTCAGGCAGATTCCTCACCTTATTAATATCCTCCAGGCGCCAGACTGGTCTTGAAACGTTTTCCCCCTCAATAATAGTTTCTAATGCAGGCAGGTGATGCCAGATGATACCAGTTCCTGTTTTTCAGCACCTTATCGAGATGAGCTCCAAGTGCCTTTTGGTGTTATATCAAGCAAATTTCTCTGCAAAGCTGATCAAATGTCACCTCCTATGGTCTCCTGGTTTAAATCCTGTTGACAACGTCGCAAGAAGATGTCTTTATCAGACACACATGCCATCCTTATGTGGTGTCTAGGTTGCAACCACAACCCCTTCAACTAGTGACTGTTGCTCTTTGATGCACCCAGAGGCCATTGGGCAGTGAACAGCCAAACTATTTTTGGCAAGGACTCTAATGGATATTCCCAAGCAGCCATGTCCCATCCTTCAGGTAATTCACCAGAAAGGGAGTGATTCATCCAATTAGTCCTCATTCCTGTGCTTTTTTGTGTGCTTCTTATGGGAGAAGGTTTTTACTTTTTGAGTAAGTGTTCCTGCTGCCAGAACTGTTCAGAGAATTGGAGGCACCATTTTTAAATGGGTGCTTCTACCTGGTTGTATGAGCCAATTCTGGCTCTTAACATTTAGTTGGAGTTCCCGACTCCATCCACTGACCCTTCCCAGGTTGAGGAATTCCTTTTTCCATTCTGGACTTTTTCTGGAGAGGCTTGCTACCCCTTCCCAATTAATACCTATGGATGTGGCACTTCTGTGAGCTCCTACTTAATGCAGCCCAATTCGGCACCTCCATGGGCTCTGACCTTGGCTTTGACTCTGAAGAAGCTCTTATTTACCAATGGTGCCTGCTTATGTGCCTTTGTTTTTGCCTAAGACTCTATCACTGTTTCCAGCCTTGGAGCTAGTATCAACTTTGCTTCAATCTTTGAAGGGGACGGACATCCGAGTAACAAATGAAAATGTTTGTGCTTGTTTTGATGATGAACCTCTCTCACAGCAACTTCCAAAAATTACCCAGGTGTAGGAACTCATAGGATCAGGTTCTAACACTCTGGCTATGCACAGCACAAACTATGGGTGCATGGAACAAGACGATTTAGAGGCTGAAAAACTCCTCCTTCCTTATAATATGGGTGGTGGCCTTAACTTCGACCTACAAATTGCAAGTAGGCCTTACACCTCTCCCAAAAGATACATTTTATACCCCTCAAGACCGCCTTCAGAAGTATTTTATGTTATACCTCTAATGTAAGGAAAGCAGCAGAAGCAGTGCTGAAATGAAGTGTAACTGAGTTACTGCAGCTGTCCTCATTGTCTTCGGAATCATTGTTGCCTTTTAATAAATTGCTTTTGGTACCAGTACTGGCTGCCTGGGAGAAATCCATCTAGAGCTTGACAGCACTCTGACCGAGCACATGGTGCTATAGGTCTGCACCATCCATCCCATTATTAATGGGATCCTATGGTTCGTGAGTCTAAAAGACAGGAAAGTCTTGGTGCTGTCAGCTAATCCTCACCTGCCTAATATCTCACTGGCCAGTACGTCCATGCCTTGTTGGAACTGTCTAAAACAACCATAATCCATCTCTGGGACCTCCTGTATATGCCTTTTTCTGATCTGGTTAGCAATGGTTTGGAGGCCTCCAAACAAATAGTCAAGTGCAGCCTGGATTCCACTGACACAAAGGTCGAATCCTAGGCCTATGGGTAGAGTTTGCATGTTGATGCGTCCCACTGGCTTTCCAGGATATGTAAGGCAGCATTAATGGACATGCCATTTGATCTGTGGATTCTGCTGCCTCAAAACCTCTCTATTCCTCCCTCTGACCTGCTGGTGGGATAGGTGGGTATTCCACTTTACCACAAATTGGGAGACTATCATGTTGGGTTGCTAAATTCTGCAGTTAATCCTCCATCTGTGATGGTGGGATGTGGCTTAGCTCTGCCCCTTCTCCCCCAACTCCGACCACAGTGGTGTGGAACCTAGGAGTGAAGTTCGATAACATGTCCTTCCAACCTCTGACAGAGTGTTGTCGAGAATTGCTTTGGTCTCATTCGGCTCCTGAGGAAAATGTTGTTACGGCTTCCAGTCTCGTATTATCTCAGCTGGATTATGCCAGTGCACTATACTGGGATCTCCCTACTTAAGGACCCAAGTTTCCCTGTGCCTGTCCTCTGCTGATGCGCTGCTTGCGATAGTGCCCAAAACTAGACGGAAGAGGTGGGGAGGCTTTACCATCCCCGCACTGGTGGCAGCAGGTTGGAATTCTCTTCCTTTGCACCTTTGTGCTACCAAGGATGTGTGGTCTTTAAAGCGCAGCTTAAAGACCTGGCTATTTAATGCTGCCTTTTAATTCTTTGCTTATGCTGTGATCACAGTACCTACAGTGCCGGGACACTCTAAGAGTAGCTATGCGCTTTACAAGTGCCATTTGATTTGATATAATTCATGAAGTTGTCTCTGGCACACACCTCCATCATGAAAGTGGAGGTGTTTGTCTTGTTGTTGTACAAGTAGACCTTAGAAATGCTGCCCATGTCAAAAAGGGGAATGTAGGTTTCACACCCATTCTGAGTCTGTCTCTTGAACCTCTTTATTCGACAGGACAAGTTCCAAATTTATTTCTTGAACAAAGGTTTGCTAGCCCACAATCCAAGGGGACTAGTTGGTGTCCCTGCATCTCCAGGTGGCATATTTGCATCTGCCAGTCCTTGCCACTCACAGGTGTTGCCATCTTTCACCATGGAGTTGCAACACTATCAATTTACCATACTGCTTTTTGGTGCAACAGCAGCTCTGTTCATGACAGCGGTGAGAGCCTCACTCAGGAGGTCAGGAGTGTATGTATTTCCTTTCTTTGGTAGATGGATGGTGAATACAGGTTTCCTTGCTCTTGTCAAGAATATTGTCAGGGTAGCATCATTCTTTTGCATAGTGGGGACATTTCATCAGGGCTCAACTTCCTCCTAATGTTAAGTCTGACTTTCGTAGGTGCAGAAATGGGCGTCACCTGTATGATGGCTTTTTTTCTCCTTAAAGAATTGGAAATATTCATAATATGATTGTGATGTTTTTGAATTGTGCTCCGAACCTGGTTCTGCAAGTTCTCCTCCTGATGGGTCTGATGCTTTGTGATTCCTGTTGATGCTGAATGCAAATTGTGTGTCATGGCCCTTCAGTGGTGCCCAAGATAATAGTGGCACCACTCCCTGGAGTCTCTTGTCTCTGGTGCAGGTATTCCACTCTGTTCTCCCAACATCCATTGGTGGATGTGTCTCCAAACTTACCATTGGTCGTTCATTGAAACTTCTATATTCATGCACCACTGTTTAAGGTGCCAAATTAATCTAGGCATTTGCCATGGTGAGCATCGCTCTACATTATTTCCTCTGTCGCATCGCATGGATTTTATGATCACCAGATGCAACTCCGACCTCTGGAAACGTATCTCCCACACTAATTCTTTCAATTTGGAAAATGGTGCACTTCATCCAAGGTATCAGCCATTGCTTGATACCACTGCTAAGCAGAACTACGTAAAGACGCAACACAGAATAGTGCACACAAAAACGAAAATTCCAGTTTTTCTTTGTATTAGTTACCTCCTTTATTGAAATGCTGGTCTTTTCATAAAAACAGCCTAGACTACAGCCAATGTGTTTCGTTCAACAATATTGAACTTTACCAGTGCTTATCTCTATATATAAGATGAATATCTCCCTCTGTCAATGACATTTGCCGGTCATCGCCTGAAGGATTACTTGACTGATAGAGAGCAACACTTATTCAGGTGTTGCTGTTAAGGAATATTTTTACCTCACCTCAAAATGTATGACTACTGTGCCACAAGATAATGAGGTGGCAATCATCCGGATGGGACTTCTCGTGAAACCATTGATAGAGGGTGACATTTGTATCGCATAGATGTATAAAAATATCTTCTGGCAAAATTGGTTATGTAGCATAATATTCCATTGTAAACATATAACATAACAAGGTGACAGAAAATGATCATCTCTCCAGCCAAGTGACCTCGATTACAGTGCCATAAAGTCCTAACGTTGCCGTTGGAATGCTGCTACTCTTACAACAGGAATTTCACTTGGTAATCGGTTTGTTGAAGTCTGCATAAGACGTGTCATTTTTTATGCACTAATTCGCAACTGCTAGACAGAGAAAAGCACAAAGTAGACACTGATTGCTACGACGGTATTAAGTTGTCCTAAGTTGGCTATTGGTAACCTAGCAATTGTCTGTGCCAACTAAATTTGGTTGTGTTATCCTGCTGCTCAGCTTGTTTATAGTCTGGTACTTAATGTTGTGTTGTACTGATTTGTTATGCACACACTCCTCCCTAAAGGGATAGCCTTGCACAGACAAAACATTAGGCGGATGTTCTGTTACAGCTAATAACGTGGTTTCACTGCTATTAGTTGCTTTGAACCCTGCTTCTGAGGTGTCAAGTAAATTGTGTTCCTCTAGGTACTCCTAGAGCTGAGCGTTTATCAGCTTTTTAATAACTTTGCAAGATAGAGGAGTAGAGAAAACTGCTGATAATTAGCCATGTCTTGTGGGTTTGTCCTGGAATGTGTAATAGCAGAAGCACCAGGGCATTTGCCCAACTGTCTGAGGAACTGAGCTGAGCTCAGCAGAGATCATTATTAAATAAGCCTGTGATATAAGTTGCTACTCGTAGTAAAGACATGATGGGCGAAGGGGTCTTCCATAGATCCCAATTTAGTTTTGACCATAGCTTATTTAACCATGTGAGTCATAAATGGTTTAAAAGTTACACAGATAGCAATGGTAAAAGGATGAGTGTCTTCCACTTCTTCAGAAAGAATTAATGAATTGAGGAGGAAAGCCAACATAGGTTTTACTTACTTTCTTCGGTTTTTGGGCATACCCTTCCCACTTAGGGTGACTATAGCAACACAAAAAGATGATGGGCTAAATGCTGAACATTGTCAAAGACGTAGGTCCCGTGCTCGCTATGCCACTAGATTCAAGCTAGCCTGGCTTACGAGGGGGGATACACTGAAACCAGCCCCAGGGAGCTTGTTTTGTGTTCCAGGAGGACGTGGCCTGGCAGTTTGGTCTCAACTGTTCCCATGGGGAGCAGGATCAAGACTGATTTGCATATGTCTGGGTCCAAACTGCGGTGGCATAGTGAGCAAAAATATAGTGTATTTTACCCAGATTTGCGACTGGGGTAAATGTTTGACAATGTTCAACATTCCATCCATCTTTTTGTGTTGCTGTATGATGCATTATGATGTCACAACTCAACAGTAATAAGTTATTACAGTTGAGCAGCTACGTCATTTCATGACAAGCTACTGGAGAAATTACAGGACACCTCTAATAAGAAAACTGAAGATGGGCTTTTAAGCAGGGATTGAGGGCTCCCATGCATTGTAATGCAATAATGGGACAAGTACACAAACTTATCAATAATTCATCAGCAGCGCATCACTTTACCCCTATTACACATACATTCCTGCAAACCTCTGTCTGTGAGGTCGGGAATATGATGGAGCCTCGTAGTGTTCTAGCATTGTTGTGCAGCAAAACAAGTGCATGCGTGGTAGTCTTACAAGATATGCCATCCCCTCCTTAAAGTATTCTGTGAAAAAATAATTTTCTTGTGGTTCTTCTGTAACCAGTATACTCAGTAACCAGAATCATCTCCTTACTGGGTATAGTGTTACTGCCACTGGTTCAAATATTCCAGAAACCTTTAATCAGGCATATATTCCTGCTCAAGATGTTTGTGTTGGGTTTCCTTTGACGATCCTTTCTTTTATGAGCGGTATACCTGCCTCAGATTATATAATTGTGTACATTAGTAGGACGACGCCTGCTAAACCATCATGGGTAAGGAAGGCATTCACTAACTGCAACCTGACTGTATCCAGTACTTAATTCAGCATTTTGGGTGTGGTCACTGAATGTGCCCATTTACCTGCCTTTTTACTAGGCATGTGCTACACCTGTGAGAATTTTATTTCTGAGGGCCAGACAGAGAATGATATCAAGTGGCACGTTATCAGTGTCCTGAAATTACCAGAACAAGTTGGAAACATGGAACAGAAGCTCCGAGGAACTCAAGTGGCTCTTGATGATGGACATTATTAAAACAGACCTCAGTGTCATGTCGCCAACTCCCCGGGATTGGAATGATGCTCAAAAATGGTCCACCTCTCATAGCTTCAAATCTGTATACTGTTATAGTGCAGATCAGTGAAGTGATTGTGCGAGGGAAAGAAAGGGTGGGGACAGCAGGGAAGGAGACCTGAAATGACAACAAATGATAATCCTATCAGTAACAGGTTGGAGTGCAGTCAATTTAGTATATCCCACTATGTAGTAATCAAGTACCTGTAAAGAAGGTGATCTTTTCAGATGAGCCCTTGTAGAGAATCTTGTTCCTATTACTCAGTATAGGACCATAACCATAAACCTTCTTGTAAGGGCACACTAACAATAATGCATGGAGACACAAAGAATATATGCAACCATTAGAACATACAATCTGTCTATTGAGCATAATATACACTCCAGCAATAATAGTTTCCTAACATAATTCAGACCTACCCAGTTATCACTAAGTCTTGCATCACAGGGTAGTAAGAGATGGGAACAATGGCTCTTCTACAATTCCCTGCTATTGTGTGCGGCCTGAGCATAGAGAAAAACATATTATCAAGCGTATAAATCACATATACATACGCGTAATTCATACTTCACTTGTCCTTCAGTGAAATATACTATAAGGGTATTTTGTGCGTGTTATACTAAAGTGAATTATCCAAACTGATCATGTTATGATGCATATTTCTGGATAACAACAATGAACACACAATATACAAACAAACACAAAACATACAGTGTAGGAAAATTGCTACTTTCTAGTCCGGGCACGTAAACGGGCCAATTGTGTGACAGTCAATAACGGCTACCAATGCCGGTATCCCTACCACCTACACGACACAACATATGGGTGTCCCACCAACATGGAGGAACACCGCAGTATGAAAATGAGGCAAAAAGCCGGAAAAAATATGCCAGTATCCCTACCACCTGCATGAGACGACAAACGTGTATCTCACCAACAGGGAGGAACACCGCAGTTTGTAAATGAGGCAAAAAATGCCCCTAAAACAAGGATCCTTCGATTGTCTGACCAAGTCACATTTGACCAACAAATCAGGCCTCAAAGAACGTAATGGTGGTGTTACGACACCCTTACTGGACCCCCACAACGATAATCAAAGGAGTGGCTCACAAAATGTCCAAACATCTTCCTGTAACTCCTGGAATAATCTGCAGTGCTGCAGGGAAGCGGACTTGCTGAACTCCTTCCGCTCCCCCTGACGGCAGCATGCCCTCTGCAAGGCATCCCGGGAAATGTAGTTCATTCTGCAATGGTGACGGAACGTCCTGGGGATGCATGGAGAGCGTCAGGAAAGGAAAGCGCTCGATTTGCCTCAAGGTGAGATAGGGTACATGTAAACTGGGAGGGGAGGAATATGACACTCAGTCATCAAGAATTGCTGTATACCACCAATACCACCACCACCACCACCACCACCACCACCACCAATACCCCTCCCCACCAACACTAATACCCCCACCACCACCACCACCAATACCCCCCCACCACCAATTTGAATTTGAATTTACAGGGATTTATATAGCGCACGTATACCAGGCAGTTCCATGGCGCTGGAGGATGCTTAACCCAGGGCTAGAGCGGAAAAGTTACCGAGGTGGGAAGGCGTGTGAAAAAAGAAAAGTCTTAAGAGCCCTATGGCATTCAACATAAGAGGGAATCGATCTAATGTAGAGGGGGAGGGAATTCCAGACGGTAAGGGCTAGGACAGAAAATTTCAAACCCCCTGATTTGCTTTTTTTGAACTGGGGAACAAAAGAAAGAATTTGGTAGAGGAACGGAGTTCTCTGTTGCGACAGTAAACATTGATGGCGGATGAGATAAACGCTGGGGCAGTCCCCGCCATGGCCTGAAAGGTGGTGCAGCCCAGCTTAAAGAGGGCCCGTTCTTTAATTGGGAACCAATGTAGAGATATAAGTAGGGGAGTGGTATGATGAAATCTGGGCAACCCGTAAATCAGGCGGGCGGTCTGATTTTGGACTAGCTGGAGGCGGCGAAAGGCATATGCGGGTGCACCATTATACACTATATTCCCGTAGTCTAGCCGGGAAAGGACCATTGCCATCAAGATCAGTTTTAGGGCGGGGAGAGAAAAGAACCGGGAGATTTTCCATATAGTGCGGAGGGCAAAAAAACAGGAAGAGACAACTGAGATGATCTGAGAACGGGGAGTGAGGTGTTTATTGAGTGAGATCCCAAGTGTTTTGACTGAAGAAGAGGGCGTGGGGGGAGTGCCCAGGGAGGAAGGCCAAAAGTTAGGGGACCAAGGACTGGGAGTGCTACCAGCGACGACAAGTTCAGTCTTGTCCGGATTTAATTTAAGATGGATGCAGTTCATCCAATCACTGATGAACAGCATAACAGATTGAAAGTTGAGGATACTGACTGGGGAGTGGGAAAGATGAAAAATAAGTTGGAGGTCATCGGCATAGTTATACACGGTGACCTCCATTTGCTGAAGTGCAAAAATGAGTGGAAAGATATAGAGATTAAATAATAAAGGAGCAAGAGAAGAACCCTGAGGGACACCACACTGAACCGGGTGAGGGAGGGCAGAGAATTCGGCGAGATGGACGGCCTGGGTAAGATCTCTTAAAAAGGAGCTGATCCAGGTCAAAGCTGGGCCCCCGATGCCTGCCGCCTTGACACGGGTGAGAAGGATGGAATGATCAACCGTGTCAAAGGCGGCGGAAAGATCTAAAAGAATGAGGGCCTGGGGAGTGTTGGTATCTAACCCCTCTCTAAGCTCATCCATCACGGAGATGACAACCTTCTCGGTGGAGTGCCGGGGTCGAAAGCCCGCCTGACGTGAAGCAAGACCCCCCACTCTCCTCTACAAAGGCGCCAAGAACCTGGGTGACATGGGCCTCAAGGACTTTGGCCAGAAAAGGGAGAAGGGAAACGGTACGAAAGTTAGAGGGGGAAGCGGGGTCAGCCCCAGGTTTTTTTAAAATGGGGATAATGATAGCAGCTTTGTGAGGGACCGGTACGGCGCCCTGTTCAAGAGAGTCATTCAAAAAAGTGAGGGGTGGGGGAGATGGCAATTAATAAAAATCGTGCGCCGGGGCAATGTCCGCAGGGAATTTAGATTTGACGCGGGTCAATAGGGAGAGAAAAGTTTCTCTTGTCAGGAGGGGTAAATGGGTCAGGCTGGACGTGGTGGAGGGAGACTGAGGATCACAAAAGGTAGGGGAGGGCGGCGGAATCTTGGCCTTGATGAGTGCAACTTTCTCAATAAAGAAGTCATTGAGAGAGTTGCACAGGAGTTGGGAGGGGTAATTTTAGGGGAGGCCCTATCAAAAGAAGCCAACTCTCGAACTATAGCAAATATTTCTTTTGACTGGTTCTCTGCAACGAGAATTCTCCCTGAAAAATAGGATGTCTTGGCGAGGAGAATGTCCCTTTTATATTCGTTGAGGGTGGAGGTGTAGCGTAGTTTGGAGAGAGGGCAGTAAGCACGCCTCAAAGCTCGCTCTGCTTGACGCAGTGCCAGTTTTTTTGCCTTGAGGGCGAGAGAAAACCATTTATTTGCATCATGGGCGCGTTTGACGCGCTTCAGAGGGGCTACTTGATTGCAGGCCCTCAGAAGCCAGCTATTCAAGGCGTCCAGTTGCCTAGATGACGCAAGGCTAACCAGGTCCGGGTCGGAAGCTGATAAAGAGGAGCAGAGGGCAGGAATGTCCACTCTGCTCCAATTTCTCGCCCAAGTGTGTTTGGAGAAGGGAGAGTTAGTGTCAATACTAAGATCCAAATAAAAAGAAATCAAGGAATGGTCCGACCATGTACAAGGCTGGACAATAGGGGCAGAGACAGGGGTATTGAGGGTCCAAATTTGATCTAGGGTGTGACCGCAAATATGAGTGGGAGAGTGGACCTGGGAAACAAAGTTCAAGCTAAGGAGGAGCTCGGTAAAATCACGGGATGTGGTATCTTCGCTAGATCATTGGGCCAGAAGTTAAAATCCCCAAGGAGCAAAACCGAAGAGTTATTAATTGCAAGGGTTCCCAAGAGGTCCGAAATGGCGGGGAGGAAACGTGGGCAGGACTGGGGAGGACGATAAACAAGAACACACGTTAGGGGAACCTGGAAGGAGGTAGAGCGTATGACCAGGCAATCTGACGCTGGTAAAGGGGAGGAGGGAAGCACTTGGAAGTGAAGGCCCGCACGGGCGATCAGGGCAACCCCACCTCCTGTTCGGCCCTCCGGCCGATCGGCCCTGAGGACAAAATAGGGGGGGGGGGGGAGAGCTGCTAACACACTGGGGAGAGAGTCAGTGCGGAACCATGTCTCTGTCAGGAATAATAGGTCCGGCTTGACAGAATCCAGAAAGTCAAACAGTTCTAACTGATGTTTGACGGCCGACCTAGTGTTGAGTAGGAAAGCTGATAACTGTGATGGCACAGGGGACGAATGAGGGATAGGAGGGGGCCTGAGGGGGACTGGGGAAAAAGGGGGAGGGAAAGGCACTAAGGCGGGGAAGGTGGGGGAGGGGGGTGGATGGACCAGGTCAAGTTTGTTAATCCGTGCGCAGGTGGCCGTTTGAAGGGGCCAGTGGTCCTGGAGCGCAAGTAACTGTGCAGCGGAGTAAACATAGAAACGGGCATGGTGAGGGGCCCCTAGCCCCGGTCGGGCGCAGACGGGCTTGCCTTTGGCACGCCGCTGGCACGCCCGCTGCGCGCGTTCGCATGGGCCGTTGCTTTTGAAGGGCTGAGAGTGCGATGACTGGTGCGCAGCCTTGAAGACACCACTGCCCCTCCTAATATGGTGCCCACTACCCCGTCAGCCCTCCGGAACAATCGGCACTCAGCCGTGCCGGACCGGGGCTAGGGGAGCGGGAAGGAACAAGGAGGGCAGGCAGCAGTAAGGTAAGATCAGGAAAAAAACTATTTTAAAAATAGTGAGGATTAAAAATTCACAAGCCGAGCCCACACGCGACCGCAGCAGCCTCGAACCCACTGCCACTGGGTTTCTGGCATCCGCTGCGCGTTCGCATGGGGCGTTGCTTTTGAAGGGCTGAGAGCGCAATGACTGGTGCGCAGCCTTGAAGACACCACTGCCCCTCCTAATATGGTGCCCACTACCCTGTCAGCCCTCCGGAACAATCGGCACTCAGCCGTGCCGGACCGGGGCTAGGGGAGCGGGAAGGAACAAGGAGGGCAGGCAGCAGTAAGGTAAGATCAGGAAAAAAACAATTTTAAAAATAGTGAGGATTAAAAATTCACAAGCCGAGCCCACACGCGACCGCAGCAGCCTCGAACCCACTGCCACTGGGTTTCTGGCATCCGCTGCGCGTTCGCATGGGGCGTTGCTTTTGAAGGGCTGAGAGCGCGATGACTGGTGCGCAGCCTTGAAGACACCACTGCCCCTCCTAATATGGCGCCCGCTACCCTGTCAGCCCTCCGGAACAATCGGCACTCAGCCATGCCGGACCGGGGCTAGGGGAGCGGGAAGGAACAAGGAGGGCAGGCAGCAGTAAGGTAAGATCAGGAAAAAAACTATTTTAAAAATAGTGAGGATTAAAAAATTCACAAGCCGAGCCCACACGCGACCGCAGCAGCCTCCAACCCACTGCCACTGGGTTTCTGGCATCCAATACCACCACCAATACCACCAATACCACCAATGCCAATACTACCACCTCAGCGCCTCTCGCTCACTAGTAATAGCAGGGGCACTGTACGAGGCCGGAGCTGCAGCCGAGTCCATCCCTCCCTCCCTCCCTCCATGCCTGCCATAAAGCACAGGCCACCCTGCACTGGGAGATGAAGCTAGGGCCCTACTACAGCTGGAGTGTTTTTTATTAGGCCAAAGATAGCAAAGCGCAATGCCACACTGCACACTAAAATCACTGAGAAGGCACGAAATAGATCCCCCCTCCCGCTCTTCCTCCTGAGCCACAACAGTGTAATCACAGATTGAACGGTGTTGGAGCACTTTGTTAGTGTTTATAGCTCGGATCATATGTAACTCTCACTTCACACTTTGTGTCTGTGTAATTTACATCACTTGCACATTCTCTTCACTGCACTATTTATCACTACTTTGAAAACGTTGCAGGCCGGTCTCTTCCTCTGATATTTACAAACTAACAAGCGGTCGAGAAGGCCCTTTATTGCAATGCAATAGGTCTCGCATTTGCAAGAGTTTAAGCTATTAGTATTGTAAATGACAATGCCTTTTATTTATGTTTTAAAACTCAAAACATAAATAAAAAAAGCTTTCTCATTTACAATGCCATTAGCTCAAACTCGCATGAATGCGAGACCTATTGCATTACAAATGCTTGTTTAATAAGTAAACCCGCCCCTGCACCACCCCATGCGGCCAAACAGATATTGTCCCTTTACAGTGAATTAAACCCAGTTATCCACAATCACTGTCTGTTGATTTTTGTAATGTTTATTTTATCTGATATAAAACCGCTGCCTGCGATGCAGCAGATTCAGTCTCTCTAATATTAGGACTGTTTCGTAGCATTCTTGTGTGTTTGTACTATTTTAAAGTTTTTCTTTAACTTAAATGTTTGTTTTGAGTTGATGTCTTGCTTCCTATTGTTGTTCTCTTGTGAAAAGTGTGTGTGTGTGTGTATATATATATATATATATATATATATATATATATATATGTATATATATCTATATATGTATATCTATATTCACTGAAAAAACCATAGGTTATAGACCATATATAGTTAGGAATTTGCATTTACAAAACCTTGAAAATTCACTGAAAAAACCATAGGTTAGAGACCATATATAGTTAGCTGGACATTTTATTGACATAAAACCAATGAAATTCCATATATAGTTAGTTGCACTAACTATATATCGCGCACCCGCAATCCACTGCTGATGATGTCACATATTACATCATTCATGACATGGTCAGTGACATCACTGATGACATCACTGATGACATCTCAAATGACATCACTGATGACATCACTGATGACATCATGTAGTGTCTGTGTGTTTTTGTAAAGTTTAACTATGTTTTACATATTGAAGAATGAGTGGATGTATAAAAGACTGAGTGTGTGTGTGGCTGGCTGGGAGGTGTGTGACTCTGTGCATATCAATGTGTACTTGTATCAGTGATTGTATAAGAGAGTAAGTATGTGTTAGTATATGTGTGAAAACGTATGGTGTTCTGTGTTTAACTGTATAGATGAGGAAATCGAAGTGTGATTGATTCTTTACAGGACTGACTAGGTGTGTGAGTAACTCCATGGATGAGTGGCAGTGTGTGAGTGTCTGCATAGGTGTATGAGTGCATATGATAGTGTTGTAATAATGATTGACTGTATGTATGAGTGATTGTATGGGTGAATGAGTGAATGTGTGTGTAGACGTAGGAATCAGTGAGTGCGTATATAGTAACTGGTATTGGTGTGTCATGATGTCATCAGTGATGTCATTTGAGATGTCATCAGTGATGTCATCAGTGATGTCATTTGAGATGTCATCAGTGATGTCATCAGTGATGTCACTGAAGTATGGTGTTCTGTGTTTAACTGTATAGATGAGGAAATCGAAGTGTGATTGACTCTTTACAGGACTGACTAGGTGTGTGAGTAACTCCATGGATGTGTGGCAGTGTGTGAGTGTCTCCATAGGTGTATGAGTGCATATGATAGTGTTGTAATAATGAGTGACTGTATGTATGAGTGATTGTATGGGTGAATGAGTGAATGTGTGTGTAGACGTAGGAATCAGTGAGTGCGTATGTAGTAACTGGTATTGGTGTGTCATGATGTCATCAGTGATGTCATTTGAGATGTCATCAGTGATGTCCCTGACCATGTCATGAATGATGTAATATGTGACATCATCAGCAGTGGATTGCGGGTGCGCGATATATAGTTAGTGCAACTAACTATATATGGAATTTCATTGGTTTTATGTCAATAAAATGTCCAGCTAACTATATATGGTCTCTAACCTATGGTTTTTTCAGTGAATTTTCAAGGTTTTGTAAATGCAAATTCCTAACTATATATGGTCTATAACCTATGGTTTTTTCAGTGAATTTCATTGGTTTTTTAAAAGCTAATATCTATATCTGTAAAATATATTCTTTATTACGTGACGTATCACGTAGCCACGTGAGACGCCTCATGACGCGTCGCATAACCGTGACGTATCGGCTCTGCAGCGCAAACAAAACCCGTAACGTAAGCGCGCCGGAGCACGCTTACAGATATGTATATTTTTTTAACCTTAATTAGACAAAATCCACACATGCACATATCTTGAGGCCTTGCAAAGGCACATCAAACAAACAGTCCCTACAATTTTTTAAAGTTTTCTTTTTCTTGATAATCTATTCCATTAATTATTTTTTTTTACTGTTTCTCTTGTTACGCTTACCGGGACGCTACCCGGTACGCGAACCGGACGCTCCAAAAACACAAAATGGCGGACTCCCGTTACGCTGCCAGTTAGCTGCCCGGTTCGCATACCGGGACGCGCCTCTATGGCGAAAAATCGCAAAAAATTATTTATTTTTTTGCCCCGCGGGGCACTTTAATATCCCCCTCATCAATCCTAGGGGGTCAGGAGGGTTCTACCTTGCCCCCTTTCCTTCATTTCCCCCTTCGTTTTTCACCACATCTTGTCTCTCGATCCTACCGAGAGACAAGATGGCGGCCGCCCTGGACTGTTTAGAATGTTGACAGACACCGGAGAGCCAATCAGCTTCGCTTCGCGAAGTTTCGTTACGCGTCAGGTACGCGAACCGGGGCGCTGCCCGGAGCGCGCTTACAGATATATATATTTTTTTGAATGTTAATTTCTCAAAATCCACTGGAACACATATATTGAGACCTAGCAAAGGCACATCGGGCTACCAGTCCCTACAATTTTGCCAAGTTTCGCGGAAATCCATTCAGCCGTTCGAGCTAAAAGTGAGGCCAACCGCCCTATGGAAAATTGCATGGGAAAAACGTGTTTTGGGACCCCCTTTTTTCTCGGCCCCCCCTTGACGAAACCCCCCCAAATTTTCAGGGGCTGCTCAGAAACAAAATGTTCCATTTTCCTGAAAATTTCAGCCAATTTCGTCCTCAAACGCCAAAGTTATTCGACATAGAATTTTCAAAAATCCCATAGAGAAAAAATCCTAACTACATATACCTACTGGCGACCGCCAGTAGGTTATGTATGTATGTATGTATGTATGTAGAGTCCATTTATATCGCGCTAACAATCGCTCCAGGGAGCATCTCGGCGCCAAAAAGAGGACAACCAGATGAAAAGGTTGCCTTACTGCTCAAGGAGACCAAAACCGGAGTCACACCAGTGCTCTGGCCATTGGATCTGGAAGATTGTAAATCGGATTCCCTGTCTAGTGCTCTTAGTGCAGGGGGCAGCGCATTCCATGCTTTGGCACCCAGTACCGCCAGAGATTTACCCCCGCGGGTTTTGAGTCTGAAACTTGGAATGGTCAAAAGATTGGCATTTGAAGATCGTAGTGCGCGATTGGGACAGTATTTAACAAATTTTTTTCTTAGGTACATGGGGCCTGAATTGTGTACAGCGCGAAAGGTAATTGTTAGTACTTTGTGAAGGACCCTTTTGATTATAGGCAGCCAATGTAATACATTGAGGGCTTTGGTTGCTGAAGATCTTCTTGGCCATTTCAGAACAAGCCTTGCCACAGCATGCTGTACCATCTGGAGTTTATGTGTAACCACCTTATTGGTACCAGCATACAGGCTGTTGCAATAGTCTATGCGAGAAGTGACCAATGCAATCGTGACTGTTTTCCTAGCTTCGAGGGGCAGCAAGTCAAAAAACTTTCTGAGCATTTTTATTACCCCGAAGCAGGTGCCTGCCACTTTTGACGCCTGATGTTTAAACGATAAGTCGGCGTCAAACTGCACCCCAAGGTTGCGAGCCAAGGAGGTAGTGTGGGGTGGTATTTCAGCCTTCTCAGGCCACCACAGTCTAGGGATGAAATCATTATTAGGGCCTATGGGCATAATCTCGGTCTTGCCTGTGTTACATTTTAAGTGGTTTTTCCGCATCCACTCAAAAGTGGCCGTTAAGCAACACTTGAGTTTTTCTTCCCAGACCTGGTTATCTTTGTCCATGACAAGGATCAGTTGAGTATCGTCGGCATATGCTATTACATCTATGCCGTAGGACGATATCAGCTGTATCAGGGGTGCGGTATAGACATTAAACAATGTCGGACTCAGGCTAGAACCTTGAGGTACTACCGTTGACAGTGGCTTCTCACTGGAACGAAAATCCCCCAAGGTCACCACTTGTCGCCTGTTACCAAGAAAGTTTTTTATCCACTCTAAGGCAATGCCTTTTATGCCAGATGTTATTAGCCGGTCTATTAAGATAGCATGTGAGACCGTGTCGAAGGCCGCCGACAGGTCTAATAGTATCAGGACGGCCTTCTTGCCTTGATCTAAGGCTGAGCGGATGGTTTCTGTGGTGAACAGGAGGGCCGATTCGGTGGAATGCTGGGTCCTAAAACCAGCTTGGTTAGGGTGCCATGTCTCATTCTCTTCCAAGAAGTGTGTCAGCTGTTTGTTCACGGTGGACTCAGTGATTTTGCACAATGCTGGAAGTAATGATATCGGACGTAGATTAGAGAGTGTGGTGGGGTCGGGGAGTTGTTTTTAGGTCTCGCCTGTCGATGCGCATGCGCATCGAGCAAGCGAGACTATAGGGGCTCATCGACTCTTTATCTAACTTGCAAGGAATCGTGGCGATTCCTTGCAGTGCCCGTGACTTTTAAGCTCAATGCGCATGTGCATTGAGCTTAAAAGCGCGTGCACAGCCGCCCGCATTCCTCCGACACCTTTGAAGTGAAGCTTAGCTTCACTTCAAAGGCCCGGCTTCTTCACACCTACATGCCGCTCTGCCCCGCTCCGCCCCCTCCCCTGAGTCATCCTGCCTGCCCTCGACGTTCCCCCCGCCCCCTCCCGCCACGCAATGCCGAGAGCTTGATGGCGGCTTTGCTCTTCAGTGAACTTCTCCCTCCCGCTTTGGCTTTCCACCAGCATTTGCATGTCTTTGCTTACTTTCATCAGAGCGGTATACGGGTGCCTGTTCCCTGCTCTTTCCCCTCCCATTTGAGCAACATTTGCACTCCTTTGTTTTAAATGCTCCACAACGTGATCACCGTCATCCTGCCTGCCCTCGACGTTCCCCCCGCCCCCTCCCGCCACGCAATGCCGAGAGCTTGATGGCGGCTTTCCTCTTCAGTGAACTTCTCCCTCCCGCTTTGGCTTTCCACCAGCATTTGCAT
The DNA here is from genome assembly GCF_964261635.1 of Lissotriton helveticus. Taxonomy (NCBI): domain Eukaryota; kingdom Metazoa; phylum Chordata; class Amphibia; order Caudata; family Salamandridae; genus Lissotriton; species Lissotriton helveticus. Next base: position 686,267,781 of record NC_136071.1, on the reverse strand, counting down.
GTCTTTGCTTACTTTCATCAGAGCGGTATACGGGTGCCTGTTCCCTGCTCTTTCCCCTCCCATTTGAGCAACATTTGCACTCCTTTGTTTTAAATGCTCCACAACGTGATCACCCGATCCTGGATGGTTTAAAGGCATTCCCTACATCGTGTGTAATTGTGCATCACGATAATAGATCCGTACTCCGGGGATGATTAATATTCCTTTTTTTTCACACTATGCATTTATAAGCTCTGTGAATAACGCTTGCCTTTATTTACAAAATACGCGCCTCACCCTCCATTGCATAATTTTTATTAGCCTTGCGTCTCCCGTGCAATTCCCCCTTCCGCTACGGCTTTCCACCAGCATTTGTTTGTTTACTTTCATCAAAGCGGTACAAGGGCATCTGTTCAGTGCACTTCCCTCTCCCGCTTCGGATTTAAGATGCATTTGTATTTTTAATGCTCCACGTTTGTTCACCCGATCCTGAGTGGTTTACACGCGTTCCCTACATAACGTGTAATTGTGTGTCCCGAGCATGGGTCCATACTCTGGGGGTGAGTACTACTCCTTTTTTTATTTATACACATATTGCTCTCAATTTCCACATGCATACAATATTCAGGTAAGTCACCCATATATGCTCTTCCGATTGTCTCATGTTATCACACCACTGCAACAAAAAAAAAGTATTGTACAATGCAATGGGTCTCGAATTAATAATTGGCAAAGCAAAATATGTCGACAAGTGAACTGATTAAAATATCTAAAATGTAAATTACAGTGTTATTTACATTTTGCGCTAGTTTTGTTGGCCTGCCTCTGCTTTTAAGTGTTCTGTTTACTTCCTGCAAGGGGGTTTGCCCTTCAGTGCCATGCTGTGTGCTTCAGGTTTGCTGCTACTTAATCCCCCAGCCACTCCCACCTCACAACAGTTTTTTTAATTTTTTGGCAGTATTATATAGCGTGAACTCAACCCTGAAGGTATCAGGGCGCTTTACATTAACACCAGTTGCATTACAGATGGACACATTCAATTTTCAGGCGGTGGAGACTGAAACCTGGTTGCCCAGCGTCAAGGTCAGCCTCAATGGCCCTTAACCACATTCAACCAATGCTCCATCCTCTCCTCCTTCTTTTATGGCCCCTCCACGTCCCCGTTTCATTTTTTTTAAGGCACATTTTTACCGAGACGGAGACTTGAGTCCGGTTCCCCAGTCCCATAGTCAGCAGCTCTGGAGGTTATGCAACAGCCTCTCACCTGATAGGCATAGGCATCAGTGAGTTTGGCTGCAAGTGTCGTCTTTTATTTTTTTCCCCGCTTGATTTTTTCGCGGAAATAACTTTAGAATAGCGTCATTCCAACTCAAAATAAACATAGCTCACCATAAAAGCAACTCATAAATAAAGGCCTATTGGACAAAACGTTTTTGTAGAAATTTTCTCAGCGGGTCTTGTAGCGTGGATCATCATAGGTGAGTTGCTGTCACTTTCATGCATTTCTCTATCATTGCAGGACATGCGACACCCAGTGGCCATGGCTAACAGTGCTTCAAATTACGGAAAGCCAGTGTCTATTAAACACGGCGCCTTGATAATATTTTTTTTAAAACGATTCGTCCGCAGTCATGTTGATCATGGCATTTAAATATTGTTGTAAAGGAATATTGAAGACCTGGTTTGTGAATGGGCCTCATTATCTATGCAGGTTCCCCTCGCTCCATTCAAGCCTCTCTCCCTCCTCTGCTCTTTTCTACAGACCCCGTGGGGAGGAGGAAGTGCTCTCTTCATGACCACAAACTTTAACGCCCTCGCAATCTCCTACTTTGGCACCATTGGTGCACCGATTTTATATAATTGTCTGTGCGCGTATATGCCTTTGTTTTTAAAATAAATTAAACACTGCTCTTAGTCCCAAATCAGACACTCTATCACTGACGCTTTGGGATCTTACGGGATTATTGCCCCAGCTACCATGTCAGGGAGGGAACGAGAGAAGCACCGGGAAGCCAGCAGCTAGCCCCCTCCTCTTCTCTGTGATGGATGCAGCTAATTGCACTCAGCTCCTTCTCAGCAGAGGCTGCGAGCATCTCCCCTCCCCCTCTCCGTGCATTTTTTGTGAATGGGCCTCATTATCTATGCAGGTTCCCCTCGCTCCATTCAAGCCTCTCTCCCTCCTCTGCTCTTTTCTACAGACCCCGTGGGGAGGAGGAAGTGCTCTCTTCATGACCACAAACTTTAACGCCCTCGCAATCTCCTACTTTGGCACCATTGGTGCACCGATTTGATATAATTGTCTGTGCGCGTATATGCCTTTGTTTTTAAAATAAATTAAACACTGCTCTTAGTCCCAAATCAGACACTCTATCACTGACGCTTTGGGAGCTTACGGGATTATTGCCCCAGCTACCATGTCAGGGAGGGAACGAGAGAAGCACCGGGAAGCCAGCAGCTCCCAGTGCAGGATATGGGCTGCCACGGTATACAAAAAGAGAATGATAGTAGGAGACTTACGAGTCTCCTACTATCATTCTCTTTTTGTATACCGTGGCAGCCCATGCTACCCCCCAAATACCGATTTGAACCCTCACTCACCCTCACTCACCCTCACTCACCCTCACTCACCCTCACTCACCCTCACTCACCCTCACCCACCCTCACTCACCCTCACTCACCCTCACCCACCCTCACTCACCCTCACCCTCACTCACCCTCACTCACCCTCACTAACCCTCACCCTCACTCACCCTCACCCTCACTCACCCTCACCCTCACTCACCCTCAACCCCTCAACCCCTCACTCACCCTCAACCCCTCACTCACCCTCACTCCCTCACCCTCACTCACCCTCACACTCACTCACCCTCAACCCCTCACCCTCACTCACCCTCAACCCCTCACCCTCAACCCCTCACCCTCAACCCCTCACCCTCACTCACCCTCAACCCCTCACCCTCAACCCCTCACCCTCAACCCCTCACCCTCACTCACCCTCACCCTCAACCCCTCACCCTCAACCCCTCACCCTCACTCACCCTCACTCACCCTCAACCCCTCACCCTCACTCTCACTCACCCTCAACCCCTCACCCTCACTCACCCTCACCCTCAACCCCTCACCCTCAACCCCTCACCCTCACTCACCCTCAACCCCTCACCCTCACTCTCACTCACCCTCACTCACTCACCCTCACTCACCCTCACTCACCCTCACTCACCCTCACTCACCCTCACTCACCCTCACTCACCCTCACTCACCCTCACTCACCCTCACTCACCCTCACTCACCCTCACTCACCCTCACTCACCCTCACTCACCCTCACTCACCCTCACTCACCCTCACTCACCCTCACTCACCCTCACTCACCCTCACTCACCCCCTCACCCTCAACCCCTCACTCACCCTCACTCACCCTCACTCTCACTCATCCTCACTCACCCTCAACCCCCCACCCTCACCCTCACTCACCCTCAACCCCTCACCCTAACTCACCCTCACCCTCACTCACCCTCAACCCCTCACTCACCCTCACTCACCCCCTCAACATCAACCCCTCACCCTCACTCACCCTCACTCACCCTCACTCACCCTCACTCACCCTCACTCACCTTCACCCTCACTCACCCTCACCCTCACTCACCCTCACCCTCACTCACCCTCACTCACCCTCACTCACCCTCACCCTCACTCACCCTCACCCTCACTCACCCTCACCCTCACTCACCCTCACCCTCACTCACCCTCACTCACCCTCACTCACCCTCACCCACCCTCACCCACTCTCACCCTCACTCACCCTCACTCTCACTCACCCTCACTCACCCTCACTCTCACTCACCCTCAACCCCTCACTCACCCTCACTCACCCTCAACCCCTCAACATCAACCCCTCACCCTCACTCACCCTCACCCTCACTCACCCTCACCCTCACTCACCCTCACCCTCACTCACCCTCACTCACCCTCACCCTCACTCACTCACCCTCACTCACCCTCACCCTCACTCACCCTCACTCACCCTCACCCTCACTCACCCTCACTCACCCTCACCCTCACTCACCCTCACCCTCACTCACCCTCACCCTCACTCACCCTCACCCTCACTCACCCTCACCCACTCTCACCCACTCCCACCCTCACCCACTCTCACCCTCACCCACTCTCACCCTCACCCACTCTCACCCTCACTCACCCTCACTCTCACTCACCCTCACTCTCACTCACCCTCACTCACCCTCACTCACCCTCACTCACCCTCACTCACCCTCACCCTCACTCACCCTCACTCACCCTCACTCTCACTCACCCTCACTCACCCTCAACCCCTCACTCACCCTCACTCACCCTCACCCACCCTCACCCACCCTCACTCACCCTCAACCCCTCACCCTCACACAGTGCAATAGGTCTCGGAGCATTTGAGTTAGAGCTTTTAGAAATGTTTATGGCTTTTTTTTTTAAATTCTTTAGCATTGGCTACAGGAAACAAAAATGCTAAAGATTTACAAAAAAACCCATAAACAATTCTAAAAGCACTAACTCTAATGCTGCGAGACCTATTGCATTTCCAATGCTTGTTTTTGTAAGGGTTTTACAGCTGCCAATTTCCACTCAGGGGGAACGTAGGCAGTGGACAGAGAGTTGTTAACAATAGTATTTATGTCCGGGTTAACAATATCAGCAATGAGATGTAGGAGTCCTATAGGACATGGATCGAACGGAGATCCTGACTTGGTTGCCAAGATAGCCCGTTTTGACTCCTCCAGGCTGATTGTACGGAAAGCTGTAAGCTGAGGGACTTCCTGCCTAGTATTTTCATCCTCATATATTTGATCGAGGGTGGGAGCCTCAAAGTCGTTCGTCAGCCCCTTAACCTTTCCCTCAAAGAAGTCTGCGATAGAATCACAGAGCGCCTGTGAGGGAGGGATGTCCTGCATTAGCCATTTAGGTTTACTAAAGTCTTTTACGATATTAAAGATCGTCTTCTGTTTACTATTGGCTGTTTCTATGGCTGACGTATAGTACTTTGTTTTGGCTTGTTTGATTAGTGCATGGTACGCTTTCTTGGTCTTTTTATATTTACTGCGTTCTGTGCTGAGGTAATTTTTCCGCCAGCTACGTTCAGCCCGTACATATATATATATATCTCGATGTTTATAGTTGTGTTACTAGTAGGTTTGGTGTCAAAGTGAATGAGGCAATGTGAACAAAAGATATATTACTTTGCAGAGAAACCATGTTTCTTCAGATTGCTCTACTGAATATTGTTGAATGAGAAGCAGTGTGGTAGCCGCAGATTGAATGCCCTGCAAGAAACCACTCAGAAAATTCTCCACCTACTCCCTAAGGAAACTGCCAATTGAGGAACAGGTGGATAACGGAATTGTTGTGATGCTAACATTATTTCTGACTAATTTCTTGCCATCTGTTAATTAAACACTGATGGCATTGCAGCAGAACAAACAGCTACAGTATGCATCTGCTTAAAACATTGCTTGTATAATTACTGTAACTATTCTTGCCTGCCCACTAGTTCTTTTGAGAACTAACGACCTGTGCTCATGTCCTAGGAAGAGGAGTCCACAGTATACAAAAATAAATGTGCTTGTGCGCCAGCTAGCTGCAATGATTCAAGGGCTCTCAGAACTAACAAAGAAACGGTGGTTTTAAGAAACTTTAACCACGGAGCACAATGTAACCAGTGAGCAACTTTGTCGAAGGGAATACGGATTTTATTAATATAATCTTAATATTTAAAGTTTTTAAAATAGACGTTTTTATTTTAAACAGGTTTGTACAAATACCAAATGTAATTAAAAATAGCAGGTGCATAATATAAAGTACTTTTGAGTCAATTTTTAAACGGTTTATTATTTTTTAGGTTATAATTATATTTCTTTAATGAACCCTTGAGATTGCTAGCATTGAAAACTTATTTTTGAGTGTAATGCTCCAAGGTTGCTCTTTGTGGTGTATATTATGTGCGTGCACTTTTATTTTTGATGAGTTTTGTAGCATCTGCTATCTGTCTTCCACTACATTGGATGCCATAAAATATTATGTGTATAAATTCCAGTTTCAGTAATAGTCTTAGACGGTGCTGTAATCCACACACATTTTGAGAGATGAGAAATTTTTAAAAAGACTTAAGGAAAATGTGAAATCTGACTCAAATATAGAGGCAGGCTTGTCGGATGTAATAATCACAAGGGATATAATCCCAATGTTTTCCTATTCCGTGTTCTCCCCAGAGTACATTTATTTGAGCTAGGGGAGTAAATCTAATCCCAAGCATTGACTAGAACAACACCTGCTGTTCAATAGTGTTTTTCTTTTTCAGTGGGGAATGCGTTTAATAAAGACATTCTTATTAAATGTCATTACTCAGATGCTGTTTGCAAGTAACCTTTTTCTGCGTATAGGCATTTAAACTGCAGGTTTCCAAGCAAAACCTATTAGGACTTTAGGTTACCTGTTCACCTGAGACATGCTCTCAATAACACGTGATCAAATGTATTTTTGAGCCAGTGCACAATCGTTTAATTTTTTCTTTGATGAGCTCTTGATGCACGGCATTCATTTATTTATATTGCATTTTTTAACTCTCTACACATCTAAGGCTGTTGGGTGATAAAAGTGTGTGGGTAGCAGCTGTGAGTAGTGTAATATTGTTCTTAAAAAAAATACAAATAAAAACGCTGCAGTTAAATAATGTTAAGTGTATTTGAATTGCACTGTCTCACCATGTAAATGCTGGCAAAGCCCTATCGACATCTCTGCATACTTTAGAGTTGTGGGTTTCCGTTTTTGACCGCAGATCGAAGTAGTAGGCTGATATTATATTTGGTTGTGGCATATATTGTTAATATATATCATATTTCATTGTGACTGTCAAAATTGGATAAGACTGAAATATTGTTTACTGATATTGGCTAGGACGCTGCTTAGGTGAGTATTCTGTGCCTTAATGTGTGTGCAGAAGGACACTGCAATTGTTTTGTTCTGTTGGGATGCACGACTGTGCATTGCTTTCTTTTGAGTGACTAGAGGTATCTTTGCCCTTTGTATTTAAGTGTGGTAAGTGTATTAACTTCTTTAGGATGGTAGATATCGGTTAGTGAGAGAACCAGAAAGGATATACATATGTCTTGGGGCAAACACACAGCCAATCCTTTGGCCTGGAGCGGAGTTGTGTGCATTATGGTGCCAGGAGTTGTGTAATGTTTCCAGTTAAAGTGAAAATAATTTATACAACTTATCTGGATTTGCCTTTGGCAAAGCAAATGCCTTTAAAACTTTGAGAATTGGAATTGGGTTGTATTAAATAAGTTTAAGAAAAAACTCATTGTAGTTAATAAACATTAATGCAGGGATATGTGCACCTCTTTATAAAAATGTGCTTGATCTCACAGGGTTCAGTCTCCAGATCAGCAGAAAGAAAAGTAACTACCTATTCCACCTCTTCCATATATTCTGCTTTTGATGGGAAAACACCTGAGCTCCCACTGCTCCAATCACCCACTTCCAGTGCATGGACTGACTGACAGCGTTCTTTCTAAGAGAGTATTATTTAGCCACCATGTGCTGTTTATAATGTGCATTGATAAGAATGTTGGGCTGTATATTTTATCGTAAACATTTGCTATTAAGCATTCATATTGGGTTTCTTACAAGATTACCATTCTTTAATCAGCTCTAGCATAGGGGTGAAAGAAAGCACCAACACTCAACCAAGGAGATGCATCAGTTCTGCTTGGGGATGCTTATCTCAGAAGAAAGATGCACCTGTTCCACTGGCAAGCACCTTAGACCCACTTCCAAGGATCTAGGACTGGGATGGCACCACTTAGCAGGATAGACTCACATATGGCAGAGTCCAGGTGCAGTGATTGGAAGCCTGTTATATCCCCAAGGCTTCAGATCAGGAGGTCAGCTAGCTAGCCCTTGGAGTCACTCTGGGTTCTGGCGTTCAAGTGATTAGGGCCCAGTCCTTCTCACCCAAACAAGGGGAGAGCAGGCAGCAGATCAGCAAAGCAGGAGTCCAGCAGAGTGCTCTCCAGCAGAGTGGCAGCCCATCAGCAGCACAGCATTCCTTCTTTCTTGCGGGGTATCGACGGGCCCAGAAGTGTACTGACGTGGTGGTGTCTGAGGTTCAGTACTTATACCCAGTGGTGTCTTTAAAGTGAGGGAGACTTCAGGGAAATACATTTGAAGTGCACAGAAGTCCTCCCTTCCTGCCTCTTTATTCACTACAGGGGGGGGGTATGCAGCCCTTTGTGTGGGCACAGGGCACAAGCTTTTTTACAATTTAATAATAAGTAGCAGTGTTCTGAGGGTCACACCTTTAAAAATTGTACAAGTGAACTGGGCAACCAGATGTGTGGTAAAAACTTCTGTGTATATCTGACAGTTGGCAAGATTATAACAGTGCCACTGAGGGTAAAGTGTATCCTACTACCTTGGATGCACAAACACACAGGGACCAAATCCAGTCTGTGAGATACGTTACGACATTATTATACCCTGGCACTCGAAGCGTTAAATAGATAAGTGTATAACCTTGTTAAGTTGGTATCATACAACTCGAAATTCAATATTTTAAAGGCAACAACAGAGATGAGTTTGTACAAAAGTTTTTTTCCTTTTAATTTATGCAGATATTCTTTTTAAGTGTGTATATATATATGTATATATCTCCCAAAGTTTCCCAGCGTATGAGGACGCGACTCCGCTGTCGGTAAGAAAACATATTTATTAAAACAGACAGCCAGCTTTTCATCCCTTTTCCTGTCCTTCTGGCCTGACGCGTTTCGGAGTAATCTGCCTCCTTCCTCAGAGGCCATCGTGAGTGTTCAAAATGTTCGCATGCACTGCCATCTCCCCCGCATATTAGTTCATTTCAAATGGCCTCAGGGTGCCTTTTATCCATCTTGCTTTCTCTATGCATGCTGAAATTTGTAGTCTTTTATGCATAACAATACCCTCCGGTGGGTCTGATCACTCGTGTTGATTATAGGACATACTCACGGCCCTCCATTGAGCCCGAATGAAACTCTGGCAATCTTAATAAGTTTCCCACAGCGCCAAAAAGCAAGGAGAATTGTCCCCTCGCATGGACCCCAGCTGATAACAGGGCGGTGCAATCCTCCACGGCCTGGAACCGCTGCGATAATGATCTCCCAAAGTTTCCCAGCGTATGAGGACGCGACTCCGCTGTCGGTAAGAAAACATCTTTATTAAAACAGACAGCCAGCTTTTCATCCCTTTTCCTGTCCTTCTGGCCTGACGCATTTCGGAGTAATCTGCCTCCTTCCTCAGAGGCCATCGTGAGTGTTCAAAATGTTCGCATGCACTGCCATCTCCCCCGCATATTAGTTCATTTCAAATGGCCTCAGGTGTGCCTTTTATCCATCTTGCTTTCTCTATGCATGCTGGGATTTGTAGTCTTTTATGCATAACAGTACCCTCCGTTGAGTCTGATCACTCACGTTGATTATAGGACATACTCACGGCCCTCCCTCAGGCCAGAAGGACAGGAAAAGGGATGAAAAGCTGGCTGTCTGTTTTAATAAAGATGTTTTCTTACCGACTGCGGAGTCGTGTCCTCATACGCTGGGAAACTTTGGGAGATAATTATCGCGGAGGTTCCAGGCCGCGGAGGATTGCACCGCCCTGTTATCAGCTGGGGTCCATGCGAGGGGACAATTCTCCTTGCTTTTTGGCGCTGTGGGAAAATTATTAAGATTGCCAGAGTTTCATTCGGGCTCAATGGAGGGCCGTGAGTATGTCCTATAATCAACGTGAGTGATCAGACCCACCGGAGGGCATTGTTATGCATAAAAGACTACAAATCCCAGCATGCATAGAGAAAGCAAGATGGATAAAAGGCACACCTGAGGCCATTTGAAATCAACTAATATGCGGGGGAGATGGCAGTGCATGCGAACATTTTGAACACTCACGATGGCCTCTGAGGAAGGAGGCAGATTACTCCGAAACGCGTCAGGCCAGAAGGACAGGAAAAGGGATGAAAAGCTGGCTGTCTGTTTTAATAAAGATGTTTTCTTACCGACAGCAGAGTCGCGTCCTCATACGCTGGGAAACTTTGGGAGATATATATATATATATATATATATATATATATATATTACTTTTTTCAATGATATTAGCTGAGATCCCGATACATTGCCAATGAAACGGTAATTCCAAAGGAGCAGTCTTCCGGCTCATGATTATATGCCAGGGAATCCGTGTATATCCCCCAAAATATGTTCACAAAATCACAGCAGTGTATAAAAGCCGGACAGGGCTGTGATAGGCCCCTTACATTTAAGTACACCGTCCCTAGTAATCTTGCTGATTACGGGATAGGGAGCCAACTGCTAGGGATGGCGTATTTAAATGTAATGGGCCTACCGGCTTGTAGACATTGCTGTGATTTAGTGAACATATTTTGGGGGATATACAGATTCCCTGGCATTTAATCATGGGCCGAATTACTGCTCCTTTGGAATTACCATATCATTGACAATGTCTCGGGATCTCAGCTCATATCATTGAAAAAAGTAAGGAATACGATTAGACTGTGCATTGTTTTTTTTTTTGTTTTTTTTGTTTTTTTAAAAACCTTTATTGAGAGACACGTAGAAGTACAAGCGCTGGCCTACAACCACAGGGGCCGGCCGCAAAGTCAGGAGAATCAAAATAACAAAGCAATGTATACGATAGGGTAAATACAGGATGGATGCAAATAAAGTCGTTACATCGCCTGCGCCAGGATAAAAGAGGTTTCATTTTACATTATATAAAGGAGGCAGCAACCACATCTACCAGCGCGTCATGCAACATATACAGAAAAGAAGGGGGGGGGCGGGAGGGAAATAGTCCCCCACGCAAGCAGACGACCACAGTAGGGCAAAGCCCAAAGACCTCACACGCCCATACCAGGTACAGAATAGTGGAAGAATACCAGCAAACAAATAAAGTGGACGCCACACGTACAGCCCACCCGCCCCGAAAAAGGAGAAAGTGCAGACGCTAGCGAAACAGAGGAGTAAACACCAAGGGACATAGCCCACCCCCTGGAAAAGGCAAAAAAGGGACCATAGAATAAAACAAACTAAAATAACAAACACCCCCCCCACCCTACATCACTGTAATGGCTACGGCCTACCCCACTAAACAGCGTGCCTGTCGCCCAGAGTCACCCGAAATATAGAAAAAGAGAAAGGGAATTATAACAAAGAAAGAGAGGGGAATAAGAAAAGGAAGAAGAGGAAAAGGAAGAAAGAGAGAGGAGAGGAGCCAGCGACCGAGACATAAAACACTACCCCCCCGCAACAATAATTCACTAATCGAGGTCGAAAAGGAGAGTCAAGAAAAGCCTACACCAGGATGTAAACAGGAACCATCCAGAATAACGAGGCCCGGAGATGCCATGTAAAAAGGGTCCCACAGACATCCGGGCACGATCACCCCTGTCCACTTTTATGAAGAGTCGAGCTTCCCAACCCCGCCACAGCCAAAAAACAGCAGAACACAGTGGGTCCATACCAGTCAAGAAAAGCCGGTGGGATCTCCGCAAAGCAACGTCCCGGCAAACTAGAAGCAACCAGGAGAACTCGGCAACAGTCAGAATGCAAAAGTTCCTCAAAGATCCACGTGGTCCAGCACAGTATCTGGGCCGTCCAGCACGAAGCAAAGAAAACAGGATGTAGAAAGCACTGCAGCATCGGCAACGGGTCCGCTAGATCCCATAGAATCGAACACCCAGCCGGAGATCCCAGCACAGCCGCCGGCGAAGTTTCAGGCAGTACAATTCGGGGAGACGACACTTCGTCACAAAATGGCGGAGCCACCATGGCAGCTATCCGCAACTCCAAGGCTCGACATTTCAAGGACAGGTCGATCCGCAGAGCAGACAGGGCAAACCAGATAGCACTACGAGTAGGGGCCGCCCAAACCAAACGAGGGCTGGAGAAAGCAAATGCGGCAACCTCCCTGTCTCCAGGAGAAAGACACCCCGAGGGGCCGTCCGCCATCTTAAGTACATCACCCTCCGCCATCGCCGCAGGTTCTTCCAAGTCCATCAGGAGCACCGGCGGCCCCAGGGCTCACCGCCAAACCGCGGCGGATGGCGCTCGGCGGAGAAAGGAGAGTCACCAGAAGAACGGGCGTGCTCCCCACAGCACTCGGGGGGGAGCCCAGCACCGGATCCCGGGCGGGACTAACAACAGGAGTGGGTTTCTCACTTGAGGGGTGCCGGACAGCGCGGCTTCTCTTCTTCGGGCCGGTAGGCGAACGGACATGCGGGGTGGCCCACCAGCGGGGGCGGGTCTGCCCCGGGGGTCCCGGCCCGCGGCTCTCAGGCTCCCACCATCGGGTCTCTCCACCGGTTCCGGACCGCCGGCACTCCGATCATCTCCGGGCAGGCACAGCACTCGAGGCCCCGGCGTCAGGGCCGGGAAGGCCAACAAAGTGACCAGGGCAGAACGCCGGATTCACTGCACGCCAGAGCCCCGGAAAAGGATGGTAAGTGACGGCTCTTCCTCAGTGACCAAATTCGGAACACCCCGAGCAGGATAAAATACAGGATAGGTGGCGGGGAGGAAGAGATCACGGAGCGAGGCGGTTATGCGACCGTTCCGATCGCCATCTTGGCTCCTCCCCCCCTAGACTGTGCATTGTTATTTGATTTATCCTAACATTTGTTACAAGCTTATTGGTAGCTGCATTTGAATCTGACTTTCTGGACTTTCCCTGTCCAACAAGTAAAAATCCTATGGGCAATATACCTAAAACATTGTGTGTGTGTGTGTGTGTATGTATGTATGTATGTATGTATGTATGTATGTATATGTATATATATATATATATATATATTTCCGTCAGGACTGTGTGTGCCCTTATTTCAAAACAATTATAAATACAGAGATATTGACAGAAATTGTTGCACTACACGGTCCTGATCAATATGTACAAAAACAGCCGACACATGTTTTCACATCCAGTGACTTCCTCAAGGCTAGCAGGAATTGTTTCAATAGTCTTAATGGTAACCGACCATATCTCTTCATAGTCTAATACAGGACTTGGTTGTGGCATCCAAATCCAACAGTGTTTTGGGTGTATTGCCCATAGGATTTTCACTTGTTGGACAGGGAAAGTCCAGGAAGTCCGGTTCAAATGCGGCTACCAATAAGCTTGCAACAAATGTTAGTATAAATCAAATAACAATGCACAGTCTATTCACATTCCTTATTTTTTCCCTTTTTTCAATGATATTAGTTGAGATCCCGATACATTGCCAATGATACTGTAATTCCAAAGGAGCAGTCATACGGCTCATGATTATATGCCAGGGAATCCGTGTATATCCCCCAAAATCTGTTCACAAAATCACAGCAATGTATAAAAGCCGGACAGGGCTGTGATAGGCCCCTTACATTTAAGTACACCATCCCTAGTAATCTTGCTGATTACGGGATAGGGAGCCCACGGCTAGGGATGGCGTACTTAAATGTAAGGGGCCTATCACAGCCCGGTCCGGCTTTTATACATTGCTGTGATTTAGTGAACATATTTTGGGGGATATACGGATTCCCTGGCATTTAATCATGGGCCGAATTACTGCTCCTTTGGAATTACCATATCATTGACAATGTCTCGGGATCTCAGCTAATATCATAAAAAAAGTAAGGAATAAGATTAGACTGTGCATTGTTATTTGATTTATCCTAACATTTGTTGCAAGCTTATTGGTAGCTGCATTTGAACCTGACTTTCTGGACTTTCCCTGTCCAACAAGTGAAAATCCTATGGGCAATATATCCAAAACACTGTTGGATTTGGATGCCACAACCAAGTCCTGTATTAGACTATGAAGAGATATGGTTGGTTTCCATTATGACTATTGAAACAATTTCTGCGAACCTTGAGGAAGTCACTGGATGTGACAAAACACATGTCGGCTGCTTTTGTACATATTGATCAGGACCGTGTAGTGCAACGATTTCTGTCACTATCTCTATTTTTAATTGTTTTGTAATAAGGGTACACACAGTCCTAACTATATACACACATATATATATATATTCACTGAAAAAAACATAGGTTTCAGGAGTTATATAGTTAGGAATTCGTTTTTAAAAAACCTTTGAAATTCACTCAAAAAACTATACGTTTTAGTGGTGTTAGTGTTAGCTGGACATTTTACTCATACAAAACCAATGAAATTGCTCCTATATAGTTAGTTGTACTAACTATATTTCGCGCACCCGCAATCCACTGCTGATGATGTCACATATTAGATCATTCATGACATGGTCAGTGACATCACTGATGACATCTCAAATGACATCACTGATGACATCACTGATGACATCATCCAGTGAATGTGGTTTGCTTCATTATTTAAATATGCATTATACATATAGCAATTTACATTGAAGAATGAGTGGATATATATAAATAAATATTTGGATGGAGGATTTAGTAGCAGTGTAATTGACTGTTTACTTCACCAATTTATAATGTCTCACTAAATATAGTGGATAGTGACTAAACTGTGTGAATATCTGTATCACTTTGTCAGTTGTTGTGTAAACTGATTCTACATTTGGTTACTAGCTATGTGAAAGTCTATATTGATTTATATAGCGCCTGTGTGCTCCACCGCTAGATCGCATTGCCCGCATTGCCGCCCTGAGCACAATTGCTGCCTGATTGCGCCCATAGCGTCCTGTTGTCCTTTTTGTTGTTGTTTGTCCACCATTTTGTTGTGCCTGCAGCCCGTCCCTCCCCCTACGCTCCCAGCTCCCCCTCCCACCCACGAGTCACCAGGAACAGCCCTGCTGAGGATTCTCCGTGACCAGCCTGACTCCTTGTGAAGCGGTCGCTCCACCCTTCCTCCCGACCTCGTAGCGCTTTATTGGTATCGTAGCGCTACTTCTCCCCACTGCCACACTTTATTTGAATTGATTCTGCACACGGTCTGTAGCGTAGCGCTCTGCACTGCTTACATTGTGTTTACTATTTAAATTGTGCCTGTGTGCGTGACGCTGCTTCTCCCCACTGTCATACCTTTAATCAAATTGATCTCGCTCCCGGTCTGTAGCGTTAGCGCTCCACATCGCTCTCATTGTGTTTATTATTTATATCGTGCCTGTGCGCGTGACGCTGCTTCTCCCCACTGCCATACCTTTAATCAAATTGATTTGAACCCGGTCTGAGGCATAGTGCTCCGCTTTGCTTGGTTTGGTGATTTGATTTATATAGCGCCTGTGTGCTCCACCGCTAGATCGCATTGCCCGCATTGCCGCCCTGAGCACAATTGCTGCCTGATTGCGCCCATAGCGTCCTGTTGTCCTTTTTGTTGTTGTTTGTCCACCATTTTGTTGTGCCTGCAGCCCGTCCCTCCCCCTACGCTCCCGCCTCCCAGCTCCCCCTCCCACTCTCCGCCCCCCTCCACCTCTCTACTTATGACAGATGCTTCAACGCGCAGCGTCCACGCGCTACGGCCGCGCCGAAGGTGCGCCAAAGGTAAGCCCGTCTACGCCCGTCCGCGCCTGGACCGCGCCCAGAGCCAGACCCCCTGGTCCCCGCTTCACCCATCCTCCCCGCATTACATACGCCGCCTCCTCCCTCCTTGCACTTAACTCCGGCCGACTCCCTAACTGTGCCCAAGCCGCACCGGGACACATCCATGGACCCTTCACCTGCCACTCCTGCAAATTCACCTGCGTCAAGCCCCAATCCAAATCCACTAACACCAAACAGAGAGCCACCACCAACCACCTCAAATGCATCCTTCTCAACACCCGCTCGGTTCACAAACACGCAATCGACCTCTGGAATCTACTTGACACCATTTCCCCGGACATCGCCTTCCTAACAGAAACCTGGATGAATGCCTCGTCAGCTCCAGACATCTCCATAGCCATCCCGGACGGCTACAAGATCATCCGTAAGGACCGCCCCATCCAAACAGGAGGAGGCATCGCCATCGTCCACAAGAACACCATCCGCGTCTCAACGAGCTCAGATGACAACCTCGCTATCGCCGAACACCTTCACTTCCAGATCCACACCGACCCCAAGACAACACTTAGGGGCACCCTCCTCTACAGGCCACCAGGACCCCGAACAAAATTCAGCGAAGACATCACTGACTTTATCACCCCACACGCCCTCCCTTCGGAAGAATACATTCTACTGGGAGACCTCAATTTTCATCTGGAAAAGATCAACGACAATAACACCACCACCCTTCTGGACAATCTCGCCAATCTCGGACTCAAACAACTTGTTAACACCCCCACACACTATGCAGGACACACACTCGACCCTATCTTCACTTCCAGCAAGCATATCTCCTTCACTCATACCACACCCCTTCACTGGACAGACCACAGCTGCATCCACTTTGTTTACAATAAGACCTCGATCCACAACCCCCTTCAACCAACTCTGCGAAGAAAGTGGAACAAAATCACCATCGACCAGATCTCAACATCGCTTCTTCAAAAACCCCCTGACTATTCAACGAAACCTAACCAAGCCGCCATCAACCTCACACAATGGCTAACCCAAACCGCCGACAAATTAGCACCCTTGAAAAAACATCAAACCAAGCAAGGAAGCAAGAACGCCCCCTGGTTCAACGATGACCTTAAGAAATCCAAGAAGCTCTGCCGTTCCCTGGAGAAATCTTGGAAAACAGACCCTAACACTATCACCCAAGCCGCCTCCAAAAACGCCACCCGCAAACACCACCAACTAATACGGACAGCCAAGAAATCAGCACTCAAAGACCGACTAGACAACAACGCCCACAACAGCAAGGAACTT
Source organism: Lissotriton helveticus (assembly GCF_964261635.1). Classification (NCBI taxonomy): domain Eukaryota; kingdom Metazoa; phylum Chordata; class Amphibia; order Caudata; family Salamandridae; genus Lissotriton; species Lissotriton helveticus. Next base: position 686,250,950 of record NC_136071.1, on the reverse strand, counting down.
TTCAACATCATCAAAGAATTCACCAACCCCACTGCCAGCTCTAACGACATCACCCCCTCTCAAGTCCTATGCGACTCCCTTGCCTCATTCTTTCATGACAAAATCGCCGACATCCATTACAGCTTCGACAGTCAACCTGCAAACCAGTCCACCCCACTCACCTCCGAACCGTTACCTCCTCCAAATATCCTTTTCGAATGGAACACAATCACCACAGAAGAGACCATTCGCATGATGAACTCCATCCACTCAGGTTCCCCTACAGACCCATGTCCCCATCATATCTTCAACAAAGCAAACTCCATCATCGCACCCCATCTCCGAGATGTCATCAACTGCTCCCTTAACTCCGCCACATTTCCAGAAAGCTGGAAACACGCCGAACTCAGCGCCCTTCTGAAGAAACCCACAGCTGACCCCACCGAACTCAAAAACTACCGCCCTATCTCGCTCCTCCCATTCCCTGCCAAAGTCATTGAGAAAGCCATTAACAATCAGCTCGCCACCTTCCTCGAAACCAACAAATCACTCGACCCCTCACTGTCTGGCTTCCGAGCCAAACACAGCACCGAAACCGCCCTCATCGCAGCAACAGACGACATTCGAACACTACTGGACAACGGAGACACAGTCGCCCTTATCCTCCTTGACCTCTCCGCAGCGTTCGACACAGTCTGCCATAGCACCCTGATACAACGCCTCAGAAACATCGGAATTCAAGGAAAAGCATTGGACTGGATCATTTCGTTCCTCGCTGGAAGAACTCAGAGAGTCCGCCTCCCCCCTTTTAAGTCAGAGGCCACCGAAGTCATCTGCGGCGTCCCGCAAGGATCATCACTCAGCCCCACCCTCTTCAACGTCTACATGAGCCCCCTCGCAACCATCGCACGTCAACACAACCTCAACATCATTTCCTACGCTGATGACACTCAGCTGATCCTCTCACTCACCAAAGACCCAACCACCGCCAAAACCAACCTACACGAAGGAATGAAAGAAGTATCCGAGTGGATGAAGCACAGCCGTCTGAAACTGAACTCGGACAAAACGGAAGTCCTCATCTTAGGCTCATCCCCTTCCGCCTGGGACAACTCCTGGTGGCACACGGACCTAGGAAAATCCCCCATACCGACGGACCACGCACGGAACCTGGGCATCATCCTGAACTCCTCACTCTCGATGACCAGACAAGTCAACGCCGTCTCATCCTCATGCTTCAACATCCTACGCATGCTCAAAAAAACATTTCACTGGATCCCCACCGAAACAAGAAAAACGGTCACCCACGCACTGGTCACAAGCCGCCTGGACTACGGAAACACCCTCTACGCCGGCTCCACCGCGAAACTACAGAAAAAACTCCAACGCATCCAAAATGCTTCAGCCAGACTCATACTAGACATCCCCCGCACAGACCACATTTCCGCTCACCTGAAAGACCTTCACTGGCTCCCCGTCAACAAGGGAATAACGTTCCGCCTCCTCACCCACGCACACAAAGCCCTTTACGAAATTGGACCTGATTGCCTCAACACGCGAACTTGGACCTGATTGCCTCAACACGCGCATCTCCTTTTACACCCCCACCCGCCAGCTGCGTTCGTCCAACCAAGCCCTCGCCGCTGTACCGCGCATCCACAAAGCCACCATGGGAGGAAGATCCTTCTCCTACTTAGCGGCCAAGACCTGGAACTCCCTTCCCACCCACCTCCGCCTTACTCAAAACCACCTAGCCTTCAGAAAACAACTTAAAACATGGATATTCGATAAGTAAACCTCCCCCCCCTCCTCAAGCGCCTTGAGACCCTATGGGTATGTAGTGCGCTATATAAATTCTGACTTGACTTGACTTGACTATATTAGTTATTGATTAGTTAACTGAGTATTTGTATGGGAGTGTGAAAGTGTGTGTGGTTCGGTGGGGGGGTGTGACTGTCCAAAGATGTGTGAATAGTTGATTCAGTAGATATATGAAGTTAAAACTACATGTTCTAACAGTTTGGGTGAGGGAATCTCTTTATGGGTGTGGTGATGAGCAAATATATTTCTCAAAGGTACAGGTCCAACAAACTAGAAAAATAAAAGGCAGTGTATGTGTCAGTTGTTGTATATAAATAAGTATACATAAGACACAATGATTGTGTGAGTGACTGTATGGATAACTGTATACTTGTAATAATGATTTTATAATTCACTAAGTATGACTTACTATCTAAATGAATAGAAGAAGTGTTGTTTGTATAAGTGTTTTGCTAAGTAAATATGTAAGTATGATCCATTGTTTGCATAAGTGAGTAGGATGACTTCATATGTGAATAGGATGCGTGCTGTTTAATGTCGATATAGATGTATAAGTATTTTTGATAGTGTTCTATTGTTCATTGACAGCATGTATGAGTGAATCCATAGGTAAGTGATTAGATGTGTGTATACATCTATGAATCACTGAGTGGATTTTTAGATACTTGTATTGCTGTGACAATGGATTTAAATATGATACTCTGTATTTTACAAACAGTGATGAAAAATTGTAATAGTGTATGAAAAGGTGTATGTGATTGTCATGTGGATGATGTCATCAGTGATGTCATCAGTGATGTCACTGACCATGTCATGAATGATCTAATATGTGACATCATCAGCAGTGGATTGCGGGTGCGCGAAATATAGTTAGTACAACTAACTATATAGGAGCAATTTCATTGGTTTTGTATGAGTAAAATGTCCAGCTAACACGAACACCACTAAAACTTATAGTTTTTTGAGTGAATTTCAAAGGTTTTTTAAAAACGAATTCCTAACTATATAACTCCTGAAACCTATGGTTTTTTCAGTGAATTTCAAAGGTTTTTTAAATGCTGATTCCTAACTATATAAGGCCTGAAACCTATGGTTTTTTCAGTGAATTTCAAAGGTTTTTTAAATGCTGATTCCTAACTGTAACTGGTGTGTAACCTATGGTTTTTTCAGTGAATATATATATATATATATATATATATATATATATATATATATATATATAGATTTCCTATGGCAAAATGAAACCCCTCATTTTGTTCCTTTTCAAATTAAATGTAGTAAGTGTTACCACTTTATTCCAATCAAGATGACTTCAGGTGTGCCATACTTTTGTCATAAGTAAGACTGTTAGCGTTCTAGTTGTTCTTTAGAACACTCTGGGACATTCTGTCATTGGGCTATAGTTGGGCTACATCTGGCTGATATTTGGGCTCTTTTGTCTCTGGTGGCCATCTTGGGACACTGCATATCAGAATTTTTTTAATTAAATATAAGAGGATTTGAGAAGTCACTCAAAATGTGCCCTAATTTTTCTTTCTTCAGCACTAATCATAATTTCTATGGCAAAATGAACCCCCTCATTTTGTTCCTTTGCAAATTAATTGTTTTAACACTTTATTCCAACCAAGATGACTTCAGGTGTGCCATACTTTTGTCATAAATAAGACTGTTAGCGCTCTAGTTGTTCTTTAGAACACTCTGGGACATTCTGTCATTGGGCTATAGTTGGGCTACATCTGGCTGATATTTGGGCTACATTTGTTTTTTTTTGTCTCTGGTGGCCATCTTTGGGCTACATTGGGCTACATTGGGCTACATTTGGGCTCTAACATATATATAGCCCAATATATATTTTTTCAAAGTTAATTTTCGTAAAAGCCACTGGAGCACATATCTTGAGACATAGCAAAGGCACATCGGGCTACCAGTCCCTACAATTTTGCCAAGTTTGGTGGAAAACCATTCAGCCGTTCGGACTAAAAGTGAGTCCAACCGCCCTATGGAAATTAACATGGGGAAAACACGTTTTGGGACCCCCCCTTTTATCTTGGCCCCCGCTTGACGAATCCCCCCCAAACTTTAAGGGAAGGAGCGGAGCGCCGCGAGGCAAAGTTAAGGAAAATTTCAGGAAGATTCCTCAACCGGCGCCAAAGTTATTCCCAATAGAATGTTTCCCTATGGAAAACAATCCTAACTATATATACCTACTGGCTATCGCCAGTAGGTAATATATGGAATATCTGCATAAATTAAAAGAAAATAAACATTTGTACAAACTCATGTCTGTTGTATGCCTTTAAAATATTGAATTTCGAGTTGTATGATACCAACTTATCAAGGTTATACACTGTTATCTATTTAACGCTTAGAGTGCTGGGGTATAATAATGTTGTACAGGACACAAGCTGTTCAGGTGTAAGGGAGGCTGTGTCCAGCTCCTCCTTCCCATCCTGCCAAGATGGCCCATCAATTCACACCTAAGCTCTCATTGTATGTGGCTGGCTAGGGGGAAAGCACAACGCCCCGCTGTCACCCCCACTCCAGACATGTGATCAGAGGCAGGCAGAGAGGCACCAAATGACTAAAGTAAGAAAATAGTCAGAAAAACGAGAGGGACCCCTTAATAAAATCAAGGGAAATGGGGTACTACTACCCAGGCAAGAAATAATTCCCTTGACCCAGCTTTAGTTAGTACACTAATGGACACAGCTCCTAGAATATATTGTCTTTTTAAAGTGTTACAAGTTTACTTGTATTTTAAATTGTTGTTGTACTATGAGAGGAATAATTTGTTGATTGATTTTTTTAATAAATAAGAAATGATCATTTATTGTATTAGTGTTACATTGTATATGCTTGTTTGACTATTGCGTTATATCTAAAGTTGGGTCAAGGGAATTATTTCTTGCTAAAGTAAGAAAATGCCACTGTCTAATATTGGCATTTTCAGAATTTAAATTTAAAATCCAACTTCAACATAATTTTTTATTTTAAATTGTGATTCCATAGACACCAAACTTGAATCATCTTCCCATTTGGAAATGACTCTTATAAAGTGTATTAAGGTAATTCTAATGGGAGATGTAGGCCTTGCAGTAGTGAAAACCAACACGGAGTCTTTCATTACCAGGGCACGTAAAACTTAAAAGTACATGTCCTGCCTTTTAAATGCACTGCACCCTGCTCTCTGAGTTGTCCGGGGCACACCTTAGGGGTGATTTATATGTATATTTATTTATTTTATTTAGAGTCTTATATAGCGCTGGCTAGATCCGAAAATATCAGAGCTCTTTACATAAGGTTCCACATGGTTGCAAACTTTCATCAGTTACAAGTTACCAATGATATCAGTAAAAACATTTAAGGAACATAGAAGAAAAGGAAAATGGAGTGAGAAGAGGAAAGGGGTAGAGGAGAAAGGGGTAGGGTACAACGGAGAGACGAAGGGAAAGTCTGCCCAAGGTCCGGCTGGGTAGGTGACGGCTGAGGTGGAATCCGCAGCCTATCTCCTCTTCAGCTATCAGGTAGCTCCACCGGGCATCGGTCAAATAGCTAGGTCTCAACAGAAAAACATTTATGGGATAGAAAGCAAGAAGAAGGGAGCATAGAGGGGGATGGGGGTAGGGTGAAGGGTGGGAGGGAGATACGGCAGAGAGACGAAGTAACGTCTGCCCAAAGTCCGGCTGGGTAGGTGACGGCCGAGGGGGGGATCCACAGCTCATCTCCTCTTCAGCTAACAGGGAGCTCTACAGGGCATCGGTCAAATGGCAGGGTCTCCACAGTCGAGGAAAAATTTGAAGAGTACATGTCCTAGAGGGAGAGCAGGATCAAGGTCAGGTGAAGGATGTGGTTAAGATCAGGTCGATGATAAGTTCTATTGTCCAGTAGTGGTGGAGGCATTGTGGAGAGACCAACTGAGGTGGCCATCTTGAGCTCAGGCAGGGGGATTGTGACCTTGGTGTTAAGGTCAGTCAGTCCCCAACATTCTCAATGACTCAGAAGCATAGGGGATGCAAACATAGGGGGCTGGTAGGAGGGTCGTATCTGGCAGATCAGCAGTGGGAGTAAAAGGTATGTATAGAAAGAAAAGGTTTGGGCATGGCAAAAGGCTTAATTTTGCCAGGTCGACATGGCAGTGTAAACTGCACACACATGATTTGCATTGGCAGGCCTGAGACATGGTTAAAGTTCTTAAGTGGGTGGTACACTCAGTGCTGCAGACCCACTAGTCGAATTTAATTTACATACCTTGGGTACAGGGAGTATCACTTTACTAGTGACTTATAAGTAAATTAAATTTGCCAATATGGGATGAACCACTATTACCATGTTAAGGGGAATGAGCACAAGCACTTAAGCACCGGTTAGCTGTAGTAAAATGCGCAGAGTCCTAATACTAGAAGAAACAAGGTCAGAAAAAGTAGGGGAGGAAGGCATAAGTTGAAGGGAAGACCACCTCAAGCCTGGCGGGTTTAAATAATTAATGTATGCATGGTATTGTACAATTATGCTAAAGTGTAGGTAATCCTTTGAACTTAATATACAGTAAAATGTATAGTAATAGCTACAAACGTATTGTACCAGTCAGAATTTTATAGTGTATTATTTTTTTATTTTTCTTGTTTACATAGAAAACGTATTTGGAATACATTGTTTGTCCCTTCGTAATCTAACAAGTGTCGATGTAGCTGTCTTGTGACCTGAGGATAGTGGAATAGACTATTGATTCACTGAAACACAGTAACAACAATGTTATACTATGGTTAACATCTAAATCGGATTAGTTGTAATATAATTATTATGCAGGATTCAACGTATCTTTCATAGTATTGTAATAACAGGCTCATAAAATGAGACCACGGTCTACAAGATGCTTACCTCTAGTGGATCTTGAAGAGCAAGGACCGGTGTAAAGGATGCCAGGCTGCACAAATATTGGGTGTCTAGGTAACTGAATAGCAGACATATAAACAGATTTTAGATTGTTCTCCTAGAATTTATGAAATATGGAACAGTGCCACAGCAAGTGTGCCAAGGAGCTGGTGGCTTAAACATCTGCTTCATCTTAGATTTTAAGCTACCCCAATCATTTATTTTCTCGAGTGTGAAACCAACACAGTTCAACTTTGACGTACATTTTACTGAGTCCCATTTGTCATTGTGCAGTTTATTCACTGTCTCTGAATTTCCGACAAAATATTCTTGTGACCCCAGAGTATTTTGTGCCAGTTGTCGCTGTTAAGAGAATTTCTTGAATGCAGCAATTGAAGCAGTGCTCCATTTCTCTTGGCAAGTAGTTCTCAAACACTGAGATCTCTAGTGGTGTCGAACTTGTTTAACAGGTGTAGTGCCTAGGGATACAACTGCTAATAATTGAATTCTCAGTTTTAGATAATCTGTACTCCCTGGGCTGATTTAATTGTCACTTTGTTAAAAAGGGGGCACAGTATATTACTCTTGTGATCCCTCCATACTTAAAATCCTCACCTCTCCAGCCCCAGTGAGAAATAGGAGTTGTCACATAATTTAAAGGTGAGGGAAAGGTGGTAAATCCCTTATTTTTGCTGTCTGTACCGAGGTGCTGATTGTAGCCTAAGTTATTTGCCAGGAGTATCACTGCCATCTTCTGTGCTTCTTTGCTAACCACAGCATCAAGCACAGAGCGGACCCGGCTATGAGATGGTCAACAAGGCATCATTACTTGTTAGTTTTCTTTTTATCCCATCTTCCAGACCCCTTAGCTGCAAGGCAATATAGGTGGGACTGCCATTCCTTCCTGGGAGGTAGAGATATATCTATCGATCTATTTATTTATCGAACTCTATCTATATCTATCTATACACCTAGGTACATTTAAATAACTGTCTATATAAACTATGTTTCCATGGCGTACTGACCCTTTTTCCGCTCAAGATAGTTTTGTCTATAGCCGTCTGGAGTTGTTGTTGGATGATTGTGAGTACAAGTGGAATTGGATGTCTATTTCACAGTTGCTATCCTGCCTGTCCTTGATAACGAGTCCTGTGCAGTAAATGTAGCTCTTGTATTTTTTAATTTTTTAATTTGAAAGATTTTATTTAGTGCTGGCTAGACCCGGAGGTATCAGAGCGCTTTACATGAGTATCAGACCATAGTTGCAGGTTACATCATTACAAAGGTTACACAGTTATTAGTGCTTGGCAAACATAGTTACATGTAAGCTAGAGACAAACAAAAAGGACATATACATAAGGGAAAAAGCGGGCAAGGGGAGATAATTCAGGGGAGGGTGGGTGGGAGCAGGGGAAGAAGAGAGAGAATAGAGATGGGGAGGGTGAGAGACACAGCATGGAAAGAGGAGGAGAGGGAGGGATACGGGGACACAAAACGGTATACGAGTCAAAGCTGCGTCCAAAGTCCAGTAAGCTGTGATCCCAGGGGAAGTGGTATAATTTCCCCATCTCTGTTGCGAGAGGCTCCCCATACGCAGTAGACTCTCTCAGAGGGGACTCGAGACTCCAAGGCCTACATACTGGATCCTTCCCCAAAAAGGGGAGAGGAGTGTGAAGCAAATTCAACAATAGTATCTGAGATGTAGATGTAGCTACTCATTCCCCAAAACATGTAACTGCTGGGGTGACGCAATTAAGAGGTAAATCCATCCATATGATATTCATCTGTACTTCTGGGGCATTCAAGGCTAATAATTCAGAGTTCTAGAAGTTGATTCTAAATCCTGACATTGCACTCAACTTTGTCAACAAGTGTTGGGATTGATTTCACATGATCCATTACACGTACTATCACATCATCATCAAACAGACAGTTCGAACTCGTCCTTGCTTATGACTACTTCTCAGATCTGACCATACAGTGCATGTGGTTAACCAAGGGTTGCATGCACAGGGCAAACAATAAGGGTGAGAGGGGACAGCCTTGCCAGGTACGCATCTTGGCAGTCACAGATGTAGAGGCCAATCCATTCACACTAACTGGGCCATAGGAGTTTTGTAGGTGGCTAGCATCTGAAAAGTGACCGGTGGACCAAACCTGAGTAACTTAAGCTCATGTTGCAAGCAAGTCCAGTTAACCCTTTTGAAAGCTTTTGCTGTGTCTGGTACAAGAAGCAAGGCGTTTTTACCAGTACTTTGTACACTTTGTTTTTAGTTTTTAGGTCTCGCCTATTCCATTCCGCAAGGAACGAATATGCAAGTCTAATGCAGCTTAACCACTACTTAAACCCAAGGCTCGCAAAAGGCTCTCCAAAAGCGGATTTCCAACAGTTCACGAGAATCACGTGACCACAAGCTCCTCGTGCACGAGCTCGCATTCCATCATCAAAGGCAGTCCAGCCTCCCTCACACAAGCTTCTCCCAGCAGGCAGCCCACCCCCCTCCCTCTCCATATGGTCGCTTGAGTTGCCCACCCCCGCCCTCTCCAGCGCCTGCCTTCTCTCATCCCACGCATCTTCACACTTCACGGCCGCCAGGCCGTGACTCGCATTTTTTTAACTTCTTTGAATTGGGCCTGAACTATGCTGGCATTCTCTACAGGCTGTCTTATACTGCCATCTGGTGGCCATTTTTTTGTAGTAAAAGCTTGTTTATTTTGCAGTCTTGTGGGCTTACCCGAAGGTATTGGAGGCAGACATGTGTTCACTGATGTAGTGACTCTGTTGTACAATTATTTTACATCCCATTCCATGGAATCCCGTAGCACTTGGGTACATCCATTTAGATGTCCTTATTTCCACCAAATTATACCCAAATCAACTTTTGGGAGAGAAATAGGTCGTGCATTCCCTGTACATTTTAAGTCTCAGTCAGTGTGCCTTGCACACTTCAATCGCTTTCGCCCATTCTCACTCAGGGTTTCTCCCTCCTCCTCCTCATCCCACACTGACATAACCTACACATTTCTCTTTTGGTTGGCCTATTGCTTGTCCTGCCGATCACTATCATACCCAGCCCAGTTAGCACCATTGTTGTTACTCCGTGGAGGTGGGCTAAGATGGCCTGGGTTAGACCCTTCTTCCCTCGCACGCTGCTGAGCAGGCCCTTGGCTAACACACGGCAGAGTGAAAAGCTCACACGTCAGAGGAGGTCTCCAGCTCCTGCGCTGCCATTTCACCGTCTTTCACACGCTGTCACTCCATAGTCTGCATTTTCTTGGCAGACTAGAGTGTGATCGACTGGAGTTTGAGCGCTCCAAAAAAATCTGCTCCCAGTGAACATTATCGTGCACACCGTTTTATCACTCCATATTTACACAAATAAAATATATCCTTAATCACTGCTTTGACAGTTGCAGAAAGTCGTCATACTTTGTAAAGGTTGGTGGATACACAAGAATACTTTTAGTCCATCTTCAGTGTTTACATAAACTAATTTCCCTGATATTTTTAGCCGTTGATCGTCGTGCTTACAATCGCCAGGCATGTGCTTTTTGACAGGGTTTGCCCAGCCCGGTGCCGGTTTAAAGCTGAGCGCGTCCTGTGTGCCAGGCCCGCTTAGCAGACTCCTGCCTGCGTCGACAGCCACTGTCGCCTCTCTGACAGATGTCACGGCCGCAGCTTGATTGATGTGACAGTACCTGACGTTGTGCTGCAGCGATGAGAGCTCCCGTCCAAGTCGTGACCCCTTTCATTCCTGTGCTTTAGAACGGAAGCTGCATTATACTTCATACAGCATTGCTGGAACCATGCATGCCATGGCAACGAGTAATGGAGTTGGTTGTACAAGAGAGAATACGCATTGGTGCTCGGTAGTGCAAACAGATGACAGCTGCGTTTAAGTCAATGTATGTTCTTCTAAGGTTATGGCATTTTTTTCTGCATGACCTTATGTAATAACACTATATTTTTCCTTGAGAGATTTCTGCTTTAAATGTGTCTGTCTTTACATCTCATTGCGTTGTAGTTTATGCCGATCATTCAGCTGTGCTGTTTTGTGACACCCTACATTGCAGACCAACCGTATAAATTGTAAACAAGGCCTTTTTAGGTCTCGACCTGCCAATGCGCTTGACACTTCAAAGGAATGCCTCCCACTCCCCCCCGCCCCCACACACACACACCAGCCACGTCACAAACCACCATGCTTCGCGGCCGCTTTGATGTTCTCAGTCAGTCGTGCAGCCACTCAGAACATCAAAGCGGCCGCGAAATACTCACCATTTGTCACCCCCTCGCTTCCTGCTGACATTCCCCCCTACCTTCCCGCCCAGTCCTTGTTCTATTTTACTTTGCTTCCTTGCAGTGATCTGCCTGCCTGTGATTTTATGATCAGCATGCTAACTTGTCAAAATGTGTTTTGGTGCATTTTATCTTGCACTGTAGGTCAGACTCTCAAGTTTTCTCATATTTATCCTCATGTGTTTTAATTCTCACACAGCACTCTTAACTGTTATTTTTCAAGGAGGTCTTTAGTTCGCTACTTGTTTTGCTCCTGAAAGCTGCATCTCTCAGAAACTGTTATTTAAATCGGCAGACAGGTTTCATTTGCCTCCCACCGCAACCCTCATTTCTAGGTTACTGGAGAATAACTCGAAAAGGTGAACTCACTTTTCTTGACTTCAAGCATCCGTTTCCTAGAAACAAAATGTAGTAAATGTGAGGATCAGGTGTGCAGAGGTGTGGCCCTAAAATACCCTTACATTAGTGCGTTTATAGCACAGATACCTGCTGATTTATATCATGTGCGCCTTCCTGGGACAGCCCTCAACACACGCAGAGGCCTTCCACCAGCCTCTCTTTACCTAGGCACCTCCGCAAATTTAAGTTGCCCTGGGAGAGTAGCATTGTTTTCAATAGTCATTAATTGGTGCGCAATTGCTTTTAATGGGTGTCCCATGTCCACACAGAGGCCTTTTCAGGGATTCTTTTTCACCATGATTCTGTATCTTGTAGGTTTTTTCTAAAATGGAATGCCGCGTACGTATATACTAAAGGCCACAACCCCTTCGAGCACTGTTATCTTAAGATTTGTGTTTCTCTCGGTCTTATGATGTCTGCCCGGCCACCATTTACTTCGGACCCTCACCCCTCCTCACTCTCACACACCCTCACACCCTCTCACTCTCACACACCCTCACACCCTCTCACTCTCACACACCCTCAGCCTCACACACCCTCACCCCCCTCACCCTCACAACCCTCTCACCCTCACCCACTCACCCACTCACCCTCACCCACTCACCCTCACACCCCCTCACCCTCACACCCCCTCACCCTCACACCCCCTCACCCTCACACCCCCTCAACCTCACACACCCTCACACACACCCTCACACATACACACACCCTCAAACACCCTCTCACCCACCCTCACCCACCTTCTCACCCACCTTCTCACCCTCACACCCCCCCTCACCCTCACTCACCCTCTCACTCACCCTCTCACTCACCCTCTCACTCACCCTCTCACTCACCCTCACCCACCCTCTCACCCACCCTCTCACCCACCCTCTCACCTTCACCCACCCTCTCACCCTCACCCACCCTCTCACCCTCACCCACCCTCTCACCCTCACACCCCCTCACACACCTCACTCTCACACCCCCTCACCCTCACACCCCCTCACCCCCTCACCCTCATACCCTCACACCCCCTCACCCTCATACCCTCACACCCCCTCACCCTCATACCCTCACACCCCCTCACCCTCATACCCTCACACCCCCTCACCCTCACTTACCCTCACACCCCCTCACCCTCACACCCCCTTACCCTCACACCCCTCACCCTCACACCCCCTCACTCTCACACCCCCTCACCCACCCTCACACACCCTCATTCACCCTCACACCATCACCCTCACACCCCCCTCACCCTCACACCCCCTCACCCTCCCACCCCCTCACACCCCTTCACCCTCACACCCCTTCACCCTCACACCCCTTCACCCTCACACCCCTTCACCCTCACACCCCTTCACCCTCACACCCCTTCACCCTCACACCCCTTCACCCTCACACCCCTTCACCCTCACACCCCTTCACCCTCCCACCCCCCTCACACCCCTTCACCCTCACACCCCTTCACCCTCACAACCCTCTCACCCTCACACCCCCACACACCCTCACACTCACACACCCTCACACCCTCTCACCCTCACACATCCTCACTCACCCTCACATGCCCTTACCCTCACACACCCTCACTTACCCTCACACACCCTCACTCTCACACACTCTCACTCTCACACACCCTCACTCACACACCCTCACTCTCACTCACTCTCACTCACCCCCACACGCCCTCACACACCCTCACCAGCTTAGCATAACAAAACAAAGCATAGCAAAACAAAACACAGCATAGCATAGCCTAACAAAAAAAAGCATAGGGTAGCAAAACATATCATAACAAAAGAAAGCATAGGATAGCAAAACATAGCATAACATAACATAACAAAACATAGCATAACAAAACAGAACACAGCATAACAAAACATAACAAAACACAACAAAACATAGCATAGCTTAACAAAATATAGCAGAGCAAAACAAAACATATATTAGCATAGCAAAGCATAGCATACCAAACACAACAAAAAAATAGCATAGCGTAACAAAACATAACATAGCAAAACAAAGCATAGCATAATAAAACATAGCATAACAAAACATAGCATAGCAAAACAAAACACAGCATAGCATAGCCTAACAAAAAAAAGCATAGGGTAGCAAAACATATCATAACAAAAGAAAGCATAGGATAGCAAAACATAGCATAACATAACATAACAAAACATAGCATAACAAAATAGAACACAGCATAACAAAACATAGCAAAACACAACAAAACATAGCATAGCTTAACAAAATATAGCAGAGCAAAACAAAACATATATTAGCATAGCAAAGCATAGCATACCAAACACAACAAAAAATAGCATAGCGTAACAAAACATAACATAGCAAAACAAAGCATAGCATAATAAAACATAGCATAGCATAACAAAGCATAGCATAGCATAACAAAACACAGCATAGCATAGCATAACAAATCAAAGCATAGGATAGCAAAACATAGGATAGCATAACAAAACAAAACATAGGAAAGCAAAACAAAACATAGCATACAGCATCACTCAGCACCACCACAGCATCACTCAGGGGCACCACAACATCACTATGCGCTACCACAGCATCACTATGCGCTACCACAGCATCACTGAACGCCACAGCATCACTCGTTCGCCATCACAACATCACTCAGCACCACCACAGCATCAATCTGTGCAACCATTCAACAACAACTGGTTCAAATATGTTCTCTCAATGTTTTAAGCTTTATTACAAATGTAACAAAAAAAATGTTAATATTTCACTTCTGTTCTTGGATTTTCCGCACAATAAAATACACTGAACATAATCTTCACAAAAGTTATTTACAAAAGTTTAAGCTATTGCCATTATAAATTACAATAACTTTTATTTAAGTATTAATTATTAAAAAAATTAAAAGCCATTGTTATTTGTAATATCAATACATGTACGTCACGTAAATACAACACATATTGCATTACAAATGCTATAGGTGTCACATTTGCGAAAGTTATAACTATTGGCATTGTAAATGACAACGCTATTAATCTCGCTATTTTCAAAAAGAAAACATAAATAAAAAATGTGTAATTTACAATAATAGCTCAAACTTTCCTAATGCGAGACCTATTGCATTGCAAAAGCTTGTTTATCTTGTTAGTGTTATCAACGCATTGCCTACCTATGACGAATCCTGTTTGCTATTAAAATTGAAAAATTAGATTGGTCAGCAAGAACCACCCTCTAAGGGGTTTCAGCCCGGCGTTTTCTTGCAGTTCACGTGAACATGCACGAGCATTCACTGCCAGGGCTTCTCCTCCCCTAGCAGCACTCCTCCCACACCAGCAACTCCCCCCTCCCACACCAGCACCTCCCCTCTCTCTCCCCGCAAACACAGCCTTGCCGTAGCAGCACTCCTCCCACACCAGCACCTCCCCTCTCTCTCCCCGCAAACACAGCCTTCCTTTCATTTCTCCTCCCCCTCCCCAGCCAGCTTCCCCCAGGCCGTGTTCCCTCAGATATGCTATTGCATATCGTTTGCTACCTCTTGTATTTTGTTGCTCTTGATACTTGCACAACTGTCACTATTGTCCCATGTAACGTAACGTTGGCTTTTGTAACATGCTCACTTGTAATTTTGGCTTCATGTATCTAAAAACGCCTCCCTCGCGCTCCTTTCTCCCTCTCTCCCGCTGCCTAGTCCTCCCACCCCCTCCCTCTCCAGCGCGCTCTCCACTCGCATCTGCCTGCTGCTCCCCCGCCCACCCCCCCCCACTCCCCCAACCAGCAATGCCGAGAAGCTTGTTTCCTCTAAGAACATATCGTTTGCTACCTCTTGTATTTTGTTTGCTCTTGATACTTGCACAACTGTCACTATTGTCTCATGTAACGTAACGTTTGCTTTTGTAACATGCTCACTTGTAATTTTTGCTTCATGTATCACTACTGTTGTCCGCACTATATAACAAGCATTGGCATAGCCAATAGGTCTCGCTTGTGGGACCTTATAAGTATTTAGTTTTGCAGCACAATATCCGAGTTGCATAATCGGATATTGTGCTGCAAAAGTAAATTCTTATAAGGTCCCACAAGCGAGACCTATTGGCTATGCCAATGCTTGTTTACCTATATGACTGAGAAAGAGGATGCCTTTATTGTTCCAGGGGGTCCACTGTAAGACATGTTAAACAGTTACTTAAAAGTCAACCATTCCATCTTTGTATTGATTTATTTGATACTTTTATATTGCAAAACTCGAAACAAAGGCAATAATGTTTCTCAAGACTGTACCGGTTTGTGTTCCAAATAATCTTGTACCTTGTCTTAGAAAGGAACTGCATTTGATAAAAACGTTCTTTCTGCTTTACAGATATCAAAGAAAAATGTGGTGTGGAATCGACACAGACAACGTCAGACAACAAGAACGAACAGCAGCTTACACCTGTTCTTGAGCACTCTTTGCCTGAGGAGTCTGCTGTGCTTGTTTCTTCTGTTGCGGTGGAAACTCAGACCAGGTAAGACTAAACCTTTTTGCCAAGTCAGACATTGGCACGGCCAGAGATGTAGATGGTACAGAGTCATTGAGCTAGAGAGGGAATAGAAGGGGCAAGATTCCTGTAGCATGTAATTTAAACATGTCAAAACACATATTTGAAGTGTGAAGTGATAAAAAGAAAAATCACTAGGTGTCCTCCTTTAAAAACTACAGAATTAGGAGGATGAGGCTGTCTGGAGCCGAAGATGGTGGATTCCTCTGAGTTCTCCAACAGATGGCCCTGGACTCCCTTTGCGCCAGTGAATCATCGTACTAGACAAAAATTCTGGAGGCACCGGCAACTTGATTGATGGCCATAACTTGGTTCCTCCGACAGCGGTGAGGCCTCCGACTTCTGCTTCCTGGCCGATTTTTAGGATCGCATATTGGTGCATCGACACAAGCATTTATGCTGTTATGGCTGGCGTTTGCAACTTTGTGTGTGCGGCAGAGTGGACTGATAGCCCGAGCAACCAAGTGGAACATCGGGCCAGGAGAGATACTGGGCTTAAAGTGGCACAGTGATGGAGCTCCTAGGGGCTTCTCCCGAGCTGTGAAGGTGCATCAGTTGGCAGATTGTGCCAGACGAGATAGGTGGTGACCTCTGGAGGCCTAATAGTGCTCATAAACCCACCATAAACTACAGGTGACAAGATATCCAAAGGCCGCCACTTCACCTGAGGGTGATGAGCTGGATGAGCAGAGAGGAGGCCATTTTTCCTCTGTCAACATGCCCTGGTGGGAAGTGAAGTTGGTGGTCCTGCATTATTACATAGTGTTTTACCCTTTTACCCTTAAAGCCATATCTTAGTGGGGACAAAGAAAAGGGGATAGTTTTTAAGCCCCAGAGCGGGCTGCTAGTTAACACCAACAGTGAACAACTTGTACAATGTATAGATGAGCCGGAGTTAACACCGGAAGAGAGAACCCTGTTATGCTCTGGCAATGCAAAATGCTTCGAGAAATACAAATTACCATTGAAATAGATTGAAGATAAACCGGAGGGATTGACCTTTGGAGTGGCAGACTTAGAGAGTTGTGAGAAAACATGAAGGCAGACTGCAAAAAACGGAAGGCCAGATACAGAGCTCTTCAGGTGCAGCGCAAAAGCTTGAAGCTTTCAGAAACAATGCTATTTATGGCAGGGCAATGCTAGACGCTCAGCTGTGTCACCTGAACAATCTTCGCAGAGGAAACCAGATGAGGGTGCTGGTATCCCAGCAAAGGTCCCAGCAGATACATTTGCAAATGGATTGTGCACAGTGCTTGAAGAAATACGAACTATGGAGACGCCCATGACAAAGGGGGCTCAGTGATGGTTACCCTGCCTTCTGGAGACTGGAGAGAAAGGCTAAACGTTGTGGGAGAGCTCAAGACCCCTTTTTTTCTTCTTTTTTTTCAGTTAAGAGACATTTGTGAGAAACAAGGCTCTTGTAGAAATAAAGCATAGCTTAATGGAGAGGGGTGTCACAGTGCAGTTGTGCTTTCCAGTAAGACCCAGAGAGGACTTTGTTAGGAGGTAATGTGTGGTGTCACAGGTCGGCTTCATTTAAAAACGTCTGGGTAACTTAAATCATAGCTGATGCAGGTTAACAAATGAAGGATGGACACGTTGTTGGGTTACTGCCCCTGGTGAGTGATCTGATTACTGACCACTGGTTCAGAGGTCCTCCTCAGGGAAATTATACAGGCAGGGAGTTGATGTTGTGATTAGTTCATATTGTTGTCCTCTTTTTTTGTGTATCTTCACTTTACCCGTTTCCTCCTTTTTTGGCTTCAAGTGTTCTTGAGTTAGGGTTGGATTATTTTTAATTGTCGATTGCTAGTAATTGTATTGCTGATGAAAGGGACCTATTGGACATATGTTATGTTACAGTAAAAACTATTTAAACCATAAAAATAAAACGTGTAGGGTATTAAGTGTATTAACTTTATAACCTTATACCACTGTGAGCTGGCTTAATAAACTGCAAACTCATGCATAGTCTTACAGACCCACCCCATCAGAACGTATTAATGTTGTTTATTATGCACATTGTGCAGGCAACATTCAGTGTGCTCCTTAACAAGTGGGTGTGTAAGGGTGTAACCTCAAATCAACTTGTAGTAACCCTTTCAATAACTCAGCTTTATTATTCGCTTGTTACACAGCAGGTGGGTGAACCTGTATGCAATACTTTTTGACAGCAGATACATGGAGTAGAAACTGCCCTGATTTATGCTAGAATTTGGTATCGGTGCCGAAATGTATTCAAAATTACCCCCGAAATACGAAACAAAAGGAAGTAATTTCTAAGTTTTTGTTTTTAGATAAAAAATGCAATTGTTTCTTTTCTGTGAATACTATTCCGTGGGCACTACCAATGATCAAAGCCTCCTATAAACAAAATAACCCAGTTATGGTCTCTTTGCCAGTCTCATTCTATTAATTGTAATCTTCGAATTAAACTCTTGCCTTGAATTTTTTTTTTGAATGGCTTAGTCAACTGTTTTACAGGCTCTTCTAGATGACCATATGTTCGATTTCCACCTAAAAATTAAACTGAGATGATCCTGTGTCCAGCTTACTTTAAAGCTTTAGTAAATATGATGGGATTTTCTAGTTTCTTCTGGTAATGCTGCTCACATTTGATGCAGATACACTATAATTTGACATTCTTTGGAGTTCTTTTTTCTGTCCTCAATTTTGTGATGTTTCTAGTCTTGTCAGTTAATGTTTTCATATCGGCAACTATTCTTCACTTGACTCCTTTGTTTATATTTGTGTACACACACACACACACACACACACACACACGCACACACGCACACGCACACACACACCAACACACACCAACACCATTTTTTAGGACTTTTCAAATAATTGCAGGAGCACTCCACAGATTCTTCAGCTCTCATAGATTCCCAAGATTAGCATGCGTAAGCATTTACCCATATGGAAATGTAACGGGAATGCAGCAATGTTTTTTGTTTATTTAAGAGGAAATATATTTTCTCTTTGAAAAACTTTTTCAAAAACCGCATTCATTTTGGGTTATATTCTTTTTAATCCCACCTACTCACTTATTGTATTGTAATTGCATTTATATAGCGCTTAATACTCCTGACTAGGCGTCTAAGCACTTTTTCGGCGAGTAGCACGCTACTCTGGAAAGGATTTGTGGTGAATTAGTATAGTGAAAAATGAAAGTAATTTGAGTGGTGGATATGTTAATCCGTTATTTGGATTGAAAAGGATAGTGGAGGGATAGAAGAGTCTTAAAGGTTTGCCTTTATATAGCACTTGCTTCCTCTGATGGGGTGTTGAAGTGATCTTAGGCGAGTAGCATGCTACTCCAGAACCCATAAGGGATTAGTGGTGAATTAGTAAAGTAATTTGAGTGGTGGATATGTTAGTCAGTTATATGGATTGAGGATGATAGTGGTGGGATGTTTTGGTGCTCTTACCAGTAGGAGGAGGCTTGTGATTACTTTAAGGGCGGTGGAGGGGGAAGAGTCAGAGGGAAGGGTTTAGCCAGGCTTGTCTTGGGACAGCGGAATAGTAAAAGACGTATGAGATGATGCAAGGAGAGGTAGAGTAGGGAAGAGTCTAAACGGTGTTATTTTGGGGATCATAGTAGTGGTATGGGGTTTGGGATGAATGAGAGAGTGGAGGTAGAGGATATATTGATTGAGGTATAGGGTAGTGCATTGGAATAAGTAGTAGAAACAGGTTTGAGATGAGTCAGAGTTGAGTTAGAGGCTATATTGAGAGCGGCATAGGATGAGAAATAGGGAAGTGCATTGGATATGCTGAATTAAAAGAAAAGTAATAAATATATAGATCCATAAGTACATGGAAGGTATATAGATGCATAAAGGAAGGTAGTACATGTAGATTAAAGATGCATTAATTAAACTCCGGCATTTAAGTCTTTGTTGTACTTTAAATTGATTTTTATTTATTTATATATTTCTTTGTAATTCAATAGTGAAGCAATTGCAGACAGTTATAATAAAAGATTTACTTATTTATGCAGTCACTTATATACATATTAAAAACCTAGAAGAACGAATAGGTACATTTGTTAAGCAGGCTAACTAATATCTATATTTTTTAAAACATAATTATTCTACACGTTCAGACAAATCAATACACATATATAGCTACATATCTAAAGTTCAAGTAAATGCTTATATACAGAAGGATGTGCTGTATATTTCTGTTTGCGTATGGTGGTTATGTGAGGAGAGCCAATTCTTGAAGAGTTTTCTGAAGATAAGGTGGTTATCCATGTGTCTTCTGTTGGGAGGGTAAAGAGTTCCATAGTTTGGCTGCTTGAACAGAGAAGGATGTGACACCCATGTGTTTTTTTCTTGTACGTTGGGATTTTGAGGCAAGGTGCCACTCTAAAGAGGAGGTTCCTTTGTTGAATGTGTTTGGTAATTTTATTCCTGATGAAGATTGGTCCTGTTCCATGTTTCGCTTTGTGGGTGATACAGAGCAATGTGAACTTGGATCTTCCGGAAACCGGTAACCAATGCAGGGCTTTCAAGGAAGGGGAGCTGTGGTTGTGCGGTTTTATATCTAAAAGTAGTCTGGCAGCTGAGTTCTGATTGCATTGTAGTCTTCATGAATATTGAAGGTGATCCATTGTAAAGGCTATTGGCGTAATCAAGTTTGGAAAGAATGAGGGAGATGGTAGCCTGGACCTTGTGTGGAAATCCCAAATGAGGTGAAGATTTGTTGCTGAGTTTTTATAGTAACAAATCTTGATCTTGCTAGTTTGTTGACTTGGGCATTCATTGATAGCTTGGATCCAAGGTCATTCCGAGGTTTCTTACTTCCTTTGATACTTTGGGCGGTTTTCCCAGATCATCAGGCCACTCGGCGAGTGTGTCATGATGTTTCCAATTGCCACATGTTAGTATTTTCTGTTTTGGGAGCATTCGCTTTGAGATGGCTCCACGTCATCCATTGATCCACGGCTCTGAGACAACTGAAAATTGGCAATGTCTTTGGGGCAAACCAGTTAAAGGAGTATTTGCGTGTCATCTGCATAGTTATAGCACATGGGGTAAAATTGATTGATCAGTGCCGGTAAGGAATACATTTTAACTTGTCATTGAATCTGTGTTTCAGGCCCTACAAATAAACTCCATTGATAGCACATAAGAAACTATTGACTGCATATCGAACCATTGAAGAAAATCAGCATTTAAAAAAGAAAAAATAGTGACTGGGTCTCTTTTTTGTAAAATATTTTCCTTTCATTTTTGAAAAGCAATACAAACTGGCACCAACATGTACCCATGATTAACACGTTAACATTGCAGGCGAAAGCAGTTCAGGCAAAAATCATTACTTTTTTTCAGCAGTACTACAATAGGATCAGATAAAGATATGACAACCGATAGGCTGTTCCAATCAATTTGTGGCAAACCAAGCATCAGCCCTGTACGAGTAGAAACCCAGATTCCTCATCTTAAACCTCGCGATTGTGGTCTGCAATCCGCTCGCCCCAGATTTTATTGAACTTACATGGGCACCATCTAATGTTATAGGTGACTTTCTCAGAGGCCATGTAGAGGTACATCCTCTCTCTCCATTCAGACGTAGTTGGCGTTTCAGGGGCTTCACAGTATTTTGCTACATCTCTCTTTGCTGCCACTAGTCCCAAATTACAGAAAAGTAGCTTTGCTCTGGGAATAGCAACCTCTTTGCATATACTCAAAAAACTATACTTTGAGTCTTCAGGGAGTGTTGCCCCTACAACCTTACCTAGTTTGTATATCTTTCTCCCAGTAAGCATGTATGATTGGAAAGGTACCCCTGGTATGTAGGAAGTTTCCCTTCAGCCCTCTACACCTCAAACATTCCGGTGACATCGCCCTTCCGATTTTATGGATTCATTCTCAATCAAAGTAGCCCTGGTGAAGGATTTTAAATTGAATATGTTTCAATCTAGACTTGATCACCACTTCTTTTGGGTGCATTAAGGCTAACTCCCAATCAAGATAATCCCATTCCCTCAGTTCCGATTCCCACTTAGCCCTCCGCTTTTTTAGGCTGTTCAAGGCATTGTTTTATATTGTGAGTAAACAGATTTTTCGGTCACTTCTCCGATCAAGTTGGTGACAGGGTTGAGTTCCCACATCCTGCTATTTTCTGTTAGTTTGTCTTGGTGTGCGTAGTGCTTGGAGGTGAGATTTACTGCATCCACATCCTTTCTTACTTCTAAATGGAAATCATGACTGTGTTCACTGCCTGCTCTAGAGGAGTGTAGTGCTATGTGTTTCTGACAAGACAATTAGAAAACAGTTGTTAGGCACTGAGGCGACCATTCTTTAAACAAGCATTGGAAATGCAATAGGTCTCGTATTAGAAAAGTTGGAGCTATTGGTCTTGTAAATGTAATAATTTTTCAAGTTATGTTTATGTTTTTATAATAGCAAATGTATTCATTTTGTTATTGTAAATGCCAATATTTATAGAATTTGCAAATGTGACACCTATAGCATTATTAAAGCTACATGTTTAGTATTCCCCTGTCTTACATGTATTGATATGACAAATCTTAATGGCTTATACATTTTATTAGGTCTCGCCTGTCGATGCGCATGCGCATCGAGCTTGCGAGCCTATTGCGGCTTAAACAAGCTTTAACTAAGAAGCAAGGAATCGTGGCGATTCCTTGCAGTGCCCGTGACTTTTAAGCTCAATGCGCATGTGCATTGAGCTTAAAAGCGCGTGCACATGCCCCCAGCCGCCTGGATGTCTTTTCCCTCAGCCGCACTCCTCCCACACCCCCGCTCCGCCCCCTCCCCTGTCTGCCGTGTCGCATTTCTTCAGGGCACTTTCTCCACGGCCGCCAGGCCACATCAAAGGCTTCCCCAGCACTGCCCCACCCATCAATCACCATCCCACTGCCACCCCCCTCCCTCTCCATATGGTGCGCTCTGCCTCAGGCCTCTCTAACTCGGCCCCCTCCTCTGCCCGTCGTGTCGCATTTCTCCTCCCCCCTCCCCTTCTCTTCCTTACCTCCGTCTTGTTTATTTTAAACATTTGCACGACTTCAGTGTTTGCCTTCCTCTCGTCGCAATTTGTTTTGAACAGTAATTGCCGATGAAGTGCCTCAAATCAAGTTTGCTTTTCTCTTGTTTTTTTTTTATCACGTCTTTCCGCATCTCAGCTTGCTGCCCCCTCCCCACTCTCTCTCCCAGCACACCCCCCCTCAAGCCCCCTCCCCTGCCCGCCGTGTCGCATTTCTTTTCTCCTCTTTGCCGCTCTCCCTGCTCCGCCCCCTGTACCCGCCCCCTCCCCACTCTCTCTCCCAGCACACCTCCCCCTCCAGCCCCCTCCCCTGCCCGCCGTGTCGCATTTCTTTTCTCCTCTCCTCATGTTTACAACATGGTATGTTTCCCCTATCAGTGCTGGGGGGGCTAGGGTGGCACCCCTGTGTCCCAAGTGTTCTCTGTCGGGAGCCTGCATGTTTCTCCCCACTCGGTGGCATGCACGGACTGCACGGATGCACCCAGCTCGCCTGCCTGCAGTGTGAGTGGAGGCCATTAATAATCCCGGGGCGTGCACCCATTGCACTCAGCGATGACTTCATTCCCAGGGCCACCCGGTCGATGGCAGATGCACGCACTGCATTTCAATGCGCACCACTGGAAGGCAGCCCTCGAGCATGAGCACACCCCGACCTGACCGCATGCAGGCGCCAAACCCAACTACCCCCAAAGCAGAGAATGCACTCCCAATATCCACCGGCCACTTTTCCTTCTTACGTTATTATGCATACAACGGCGCATGTTCTGAATGTAGGTTTGCAGGATTGTTTCTGAGGCATGGTTAGCAGTGCATTATTTGTTGGAAATGTTGTGGCGGTTTCTGTCTGGTAACTTTGCATCCAACAACTTACTAATGCAATAGGTCTTGCATTTGCGAGAGTTAAACCTATTGGTATTGTAATTGACAATGCCTTTTATTTACGTTTTAAAAACCAACACAAATAAAAGGCAGTGCCATTTACAATGCCAATGGCTCAAACTCTAACAACTGCGAGACCTATTGGCTATGCCAATGCTTGTATGTAATTATTAATTACATAATAATTTTTGTAATGTATAATGGCACTATATTTAAAAAAAAAAATGTGAGAAGATGTGTTGCGTATGTTATATTTTAATAAAATCAAGATTACAAGTGTAATATTATTTTTTGTACTTTTGTATCTTTGGTGCAACAGCATTAACTGTTGCATGGCTAAACACTTATAAGGTCCCAAATGCGAGACCTATTGGCTAAGCCAATGTTTGTTTTCCTGGGCCCCCGCTAGACTGATCCCCCTGAAACTTTCAAGAAAAGTGCTGAGGTGGGTGAATATCTTTTTGTTTAGAAAGTTACTTGTAGCTTTGTCAAACAATGCAAAGCTATTAGCATACAAAAACACTTATTCTATGGTAACTAGGTCTAAACTAACTACACATTGGCAACAGTAGGTCAAAGATACACCTAGAGAGCTTGGAGAATAGGGACGGTAATATTTTGACACCGACCTTGCAGAGTTCATTAGGCTGTAAAATGTATATGTCCATCACTGGTATAGCGCCAAGCATATGTTCACAATTAAGGCAACTATGGGAATTTGGCCACAGTGTGGCAACGTGATTTTCCCCAAGAACTATAATATGTCACGGGTAGAGGTTTCGCGTTTATCCACTGCAAAATCTACACATTTAACAACAAGCACAACCTGTTTTTATTGACATTAGTATATTGGAATATAAATTGAAAGCCTAAAATTTTAGCAGAGCCATTCACGACATTTACTCTGAAATTAAAGGTAGAAAATTAGCAGTGGTACAATATGAAAAATTATATTTCTTCAAATCTGCTATAATCTGAATTTTAGCGAACTAAATGCTGGCATATTTTAAGCCCTGCCATAAGAAAACTGGCCTAAGATTATCGTGTTCATAAACGGAGCCCCTGAACACACAGCGCGTGAATATTCAAAGATTTGACGCAAATTAAGCCTTGGTATATCTATAATCCTGTATCATCACAAAGATACAAAAAACGCTGACTTAATAGGACTCTGGCATAGCCAGAGAAGCTATCAGAGCTCTAATACGATCTCTTCCGTGATCAGTCACTTCACTGCATTCTCTAAATATGGCAAGTTAAGCTTTTTTAAATCGGACAAGTCGATTTCTCAAAAACTACCTAACTGGACAAGTAGATTTGATAAAATTGCATCCTCTTGACCCTAGTCAGGAGTCTCCTCAGACAGGTAAATAGAGATGCAGTGTCAACATGCACAGAATCACTAAAGGCAGCACTGCTGCCAATGAGAAAGCTCAACGCCACCTTGCAGGTTAGACACAAACGAATTCCAGATTCGAGTAGCAAGTAGTTTAAATCCAAACACTGCTGTACTGTTCAGTCTATGTCCTTGACCAAGATAGAGCCAGGTGACACCAGCATCTTAGCCGCACAAAACTACAGCTTGTGGGCTCAGTACAATGCGCAAGGAAATGAACTACAGTTCGCAAAACCGTGCCCAGTACTGCAGAGACAGCTGGAAGCACGGGTGCTGACAGGTGCGTTTAAGTGTGTAGGGGAGCGAGGGTTGCACTTGTGACGTCTGCCATGTCAAAGGCCTAAGGTACATCATGCTACATATGTTAACAGAATAATGTACCTCTTGTGAACATGTTTTATTTACGGTGCTGTGCTCCCCAGGTAGGTCTATAGAAACGAACATCTAGATGAATATTGAACTGCGTGTGTAAAGCTTGTGCTGCGCTTGTGCCAAGTAAGGCCTTTGCTGTTTGAGGGCAAGGATTGGAAGGTGTGTGAATGCATGTATATGTGCAGAGCCTGTGCTGTGATCGGTTTGTTGATTAAGTTTGCACTTGCTGGTGTGCGCAGGTACAGTTGTGCTGTGATTCGAGAATAACGTTTGCGATGTGTGCCGTTACAGCAAAGTCTGCTTGCTGCAACGTGTGCATGTAAAGCCTGTGCTGTCACGGTGTGTTTGAAGCCTGTGGTGTTAGATGTTTCACGTTAAGTTTGTGTTGCGGGCAGCTGTCAAATACAACCAACACACGCTTACACAGACGCTGCCTGTGCAGTCTGGGAAGCAGGAACAGCTGCAGGCCCTGTTGCATTGGCTTTGTGTTTAGCACAGGAAAGGCGTGCACTGTGACTCTTAACACAAGCATCCCTCGTATGCTGGACATTAATGCACATAAGTGCAAGCCGAGCAAGAAAGCACCGCCACCAGCGCCTTCTCCGTTGCTAGGTGCCACCTCGCGCTGCGGATACCCTTGCTAATACTCACCAAGCGCCACACTCCGAATCAAACATGAGGAAACGCAGGCAATCTAATGTCCACGCATAACAAAACAAGGAAAAACACGAGAGACGGCCTGCGGCTGTCAAAGTGAAAGTGGGGGAGGAGAAATGCGACACGGCGGGAGGGGGCGGAGCGGGGAGAGCGGCATGAGGGTGTGAAGCGGCCGGGGCCTTTGAAGTGAAGCTAAGCTTCACTTCAAAGGTGTGGGAGGAGTGCGGCTGAGGGAACAGACGGCGATTTGGTGATGTGCACGCGCATTTTAGGTCAATGCGCTTGCGCATTGACCTAAAAGCCACGGGCACAGCACCAAATCGCCACAGTTAGGTAAACTTTGTTTAAAGCCCTATAGTCTCGCTTCTCTCAATGCGCATACGCATTGATAGGTCACGAGACCTAAAAAGCGTCATCAGAATGGAGGCAACTTTTCACAATAAGTAGAACACTTGCAAACAATGATTCTATTTTGAATGGGTAACCTTATTGTACCATTTGGAATAGCTGGTTTGTATAGACGCCATCATCCATTCCATTTGACGCAAGATATTGGGTCTAACCCTTAGGATTTTCATGGAAATAAACTACATTTTCCAGCTTGAAGCTTTCCTAGCATCCAGACCAGTGCCAGCCCCTTATAACTAGATTCAAGTTATCTGTGTGTTGATATGCAAAAAGTGTGAGAGGTAAACACTTGAAAACGTTGAGCAGCGCTTAACACGATTTGTTATTGATGGTGGACCTTATTAATAAATTGCTCAGGGTCTTAACTTCCATAGTGCAAATCCAAAGACACATCTATTTGTACTTTAACTACTTCATTCCAGATAGTTCAAGTGTCATTTGAGTCCCCAGTAGTTTTGCTGGTCTTTGTACCTGTCTGATGATTTCCAGTCTCACATTTTGAAGTCTTAATCCAGTTATGTAGGTGACACCTTGCAGATTGTCAGACTAATAATTCTGAAGTTTGTTAAAGAAAAACATTGGCAAAGCTGTTGCCTGCCTCCCCACCCTCTGTCACTCCCTCCTTACCTTGTTTTTCATGTTGAAACCTCCTTCTCTCCATTGTCTGTTGATCCCTCCCTCCATTGTCCGTGTTGAACCCTCCCTCCGTTGTCTTTGATGACCCTCCCACCCCACTCTCCCTCCCTCTGTGTTCCCCCTCTGTCTGTGTTGCCCCTGCCTGTATTTCCCCTCCCTCTGTTGCCCCTTCCTCTGTTGCCTGTGTTGCCCCTCCCTCTGTTGCCTATGTTGCCCCTCCCTCTGTTGCCTGTGTTGCCCCTCCCTCTGTTGCCTGTGTTGCCCCTCCCTCTGTTGCCTCTCCCTCTGTTGCCTGTGTTGCTCCTCCCTCTGTTGCCTGTTGCTCCTCCCTGTGTTGCCCCTCCCTCTGTTGCCCCTCCCTCTGTTGCCCCTCCCTCTGTTGCCTGTGTTGCCTCCCTCTGTTGCCTGTGTTGCCTCCCTCTGTTGCCTGTGTTGCCTCCCTCTGTTGCCTGTTCCCCCCACTGTTGCCTGTGTTGCCCCTCCCTCTGTTGCCTGTGTTGCCCCTCCCTCTGTTGCCTGTGTTGCTCCTCCCTCTGTTGCCTGTGTTGCTCCTCCCTCTGTTGCCTGTGTTGCTCCTCCCTCTGTTGCCTGTGTTGCTCCTCCCTCTGTTGCCTGTGTTGCTCCTCCCTCTGTTGCCTGTGTTGCCCCTCCCTCTGTTGCCCCTCCCTGTGTTGCCCCTCCCTCTGTTGCCTGTGTTGCCCCTCCCTCTGTTGCCTGTTGCCCCTCCCTCTGTTGCCTGTTGCCCCTCCCTCTGTTGCCCCTCCCTCTGTTGCCCCTCCCTCTGTTGCCCCTCCCTCTGTTGCCCCTCCCTCTGTTGCCCCTCCCTCTGTTGCCCCTCCCTCTGTTGCCCCTCCCTCTGTTGCCCCTCCCTCTGTTGCCCCTCCCTCTGTTGCCTCTCCCTCTGTTGCCCCTCCCTCTGTTGCCTGTGTTTCCCCTCCCTCTGTTGCCTGTGTTTCCCCTCCCTCTGTTGCCTGTGTTTCCCCTCCCTCTGTTGCCTGTGTTTCCCCTCCCTCTGTTGCCTGTGTTTCCCCTCCCTCTGTTGCCTGTGTTTCCCCTCCCTCTGTTGCTTGTGTTGCCCCTCCCCTCTGTTGTCTGTGTTGCCCCTCCCCTCTGTTGTCTGTGTTGCCCCTCCCCTCTGTTGTCTGTGTTGCCCTCCCCTCTGTTGTCTGTGTTGCCCTCCGCTCTGTTGTCGGTGTTGCCCTCCCCTCTGTTGTCTTTGTTGCCCTCCCCTCTGTTCTTTGTTGCCCTCGCCTCTGTTGTCTTTCTTGCCCTCCCCTCTGTTGTCTGTGTTGCCCTCCCCTCTGTTGTCTGTGTTGCCCTACCCTCTGTTGTCTGTGTTGCCCTCCCCTCTGTTGTCTGTGTTGCCCTCCCCTCTGTTGTCTGTGTTGCCCTTCCCTCTGTTGGTTGCCCCTCCCTCTGTTGTCGGTTGCCCCTCCCTCTGTTGTCGGTTGCCCCTCCCTCTGTTGTCGGTTGCCCCTCCCTCTGTTGTCGGTTGCCCCTCTCGCTGTTGTCGGTTGCCCCTCTCTCTGTTGTCGGTTGCCCCTCTCTCTGTTGTCGGTTGCCCCTCTCTCTGTTGTCGGTTGCCCCTCCCCTCTGTTGTTGGCTGCCCCTCCCCTCTGTTGTCGGTTGCCCCTCCCCTCTGTTGTCGGTTGCCCCTCCCCTCTGTTGTCGGTTGCCCCTCCCCTCTGTTGTCGGCTGCCCCTCCCCTCTGTTGTCGGCTGCCCCTCGCCTCTGTTGTCGGTTGCCCCTCGCCTCTGTTGTCGGTTGCCCCTCGCCTCTGTTGTCGGTTGCCCCTCGCCTCTGTTGTCGGTTGCCCCTCGCCTCTGTTGTCGGTTGCCCCTCGCCTCTGTTGTCGGTTGCCCCTCGCCTCTGTTGTCGGTTGCCCCTCGCCTCTGTTGTCGGTTGCCCCTCGCCTCTGTTGTCGGTTGCCCCTCGCCTCTGTTGTCGGTTGCCCCTCCCCTCTGTTGTCGGTTGCCCCTCCCCTCTGTTGTCGGTTGCCCCTCCCCTCTGTTGTCGGTTGCCCCTCCCCTCTGTTGTCGGTTGCCCCTCCCCTCTGTTGTCGGTTGCCCCTCCCCTCTGTTGTCGGTTGCCCCTCCCCTCTGTTGTCGGTTGCCCCTCCCCTCTGTCGGTTGCCCCTCCCCTCTGTTGGTTGCCCCTCCCCTCTGTTGGTTGCCCCCCCCCTCTGTTGGTTGCCCCCCCCCCTCTGTTGGTTGCCCCTCCCCTCTGTTGTCGGTTGCCCCTCCCCTCTGTTGTCGGTTCCCCTCCCCTCTGTTGTCGGTTGCCCCTCCCCTCTGTTGTCGGTTGCCCCTCCCCTCTGTTGTCGGTTGCCCCTCCCCTCTGTTGTCGGTTGCCCCTCCCCTCTGTTGCCCTCCTTTCTGTTGTCTGTGTTGCCCTCCTCTCTGTTGTCTGTTGCCCTCCCCGCTGTTCTCCTGCCCCTCCCTCTGATGCCCCTCTGCCCCTCCCTCTGTTGTCGGTTGCCCCTCCCCTCTGTTGTCGGTTGCCCCTCCCCTCTGTTGTCGGTTGCCCCTCCCCTCTGTTGTCTGTGTTGCCCCCCATTTGTTTTGCCCCCCCACTGCGCGATAAAAAAAAATGCTATGACATGACCAGTGCAGGACGTGTCATAGTACTTTTTCCCTACACTCCCTCCGTTTCCCACCCTCACTCCCGCCAGCATCAAAAAAACAAAGTTCTACAAGGCGGGCCAGCGTTTTTACTTTTTTAACTTTCAGCCATGCTTCACAGCAGCCACACTGCTGTTGAACTTGACGTAAAAAAACTGACAAAGCAATATCTCGAGAAGGTAATATCTGTTGGCTTTGCCAATGTTTGTTTTTATTTTACTGTTACATGATAAAATAATATCACATAAAAATAGATTCAATGTGTGCAAAAAGTTTTTTTAAGTTGTAAAAGACCTTCTTTCAGCTTACCAAGAACTTTCAGTGAGCAGAAGCCCTCCCGTTGTTTACCATTGATTAGCTTTGCTGCTCATTTGCTTACTTTGCCCATCTTGTGTTTGACTTACTTTATCCATCTTCTGTTTGTCCCACCACTGGAGCTTAGCCTTTTTGCTTGTGTCCTTCCACAGCTACAGCTCACTTAGTCAGGGAACACCTTTTCTAGGTCTCACCTACGCAGTGGGCATGCGCTGCATAGAGAAAAGACCTTTAGCCATCGATTCAGTTTGGCTGCCAAAAACATGCACGCATTGCATTGCCTTCAATGGCAACGTGTGCACGTTTGGCGATTCCCTTGCGGGAGCGAGCGAGCTTTGACATATGGTTCCTGCTCGCTCTCGCAAGGGAATCCGGCAGCAGGCCCCCTCCTCTCTTCCCCTCCCCCTGCTGCCTCCTCCTCTCCTCGTCAGCGAGAGGCGCCCGCTTGTCTTTTTTGGATCCATTTCACAGGGAAGCAACTACATGAAAGAAAGAAAGAAAGAAAGAGAGGTTGTGAACAGATTACAAGCAGGGACTCCGCTTCAGGGCCGCAAAAGGGGTGGGGGCATGGGGTTGAGGTATTTGGAGTTTAATACAATCCCCCCCCCCCCCTCCCCCTAAAAAAGGAAAAAACAAACCATGCACTCTTGGCTTCAGAGTTTAGTCTGGGGGCATTTATAGAATTTGCAATGTCTTTGTTAGTTTTTCTCGTTTTCAGCTCTTCTCTGTGGACCAGGAGGACCACATAGGTGGCAGGCATAGTACCCTCCTGTTGCAGGGACCTTTAGCCTTGAGGCTGCATTCGATGATAGTCTGCAAGCTTGGGTCGTTACCCGCTTAGCTCTGTGTCCGATGGAATTGTTATATCTACTGGTGCAAAGTGTGTCTCATTCACTGAGACCCTACGGCTCTCCTCAATGACAATGTGATATGGCAGGATATAATTGGGTGCATGTAGTACCTATAAGGCACATTGTGCTTCCCTTGGCGCTAACATTGCGCCCATGCCAGTTTATCAACCCCTAAGTGTTGGTGTTCCATGTTGTGGTGAGCATGTGAAATGTGTGGTGGTATGATGGGACGTGAGATGCATTTGTGTAACGGCGCACATGCTTTAGGGAGTCTGGGTTAGGATTTAAGGGGGATGTGGCCAGCGTATCACTTGCTCATCAATGGCAGGAAAGAAGTTTGCAACATTGGTTCGGTGTTTGCCCATTATCATTACTGGTCTCAATGTCCTAGACATATGTTGTGCGTACCCAGATGCAACTTTTGGTGGCAGAGCTGCAAACTCTGACCCGCCAAAAACGGTTTCTCCCTCTTAAATAAAGCTTCGTCTGAGTGCATTTCCTACCCAAGAAGCCTAGCCAAACCAGCCCTAATGTTTTTAATCACTAAGCAAAATGCTGCATTTAATTACATATCCATTTCTATTGCTGCTTGTGGGTTTTCCTGTTTTTTCCCAGGCTTTTCAATCCAAAAAGCCCAGTAATTTTGAGTATTTTTCATTCTCTAAACTGTAAAGCTGATCTTTAATGGGGGCTAAAGATGATGGGGGCTTGCTTAGCTAAACCACAGGGTGAATGTGGGTGATTGAAGTTATGCTGCTTTTAGCTGATTGCTAGGGAGACCGTCTTTTGTGTTGCACTTGTGCAGATTTGTGGTTTGAGGCCATTTCCCTCCGATCCGGAAGCACTCTGTTTATAGTAAGTCCATGCAGCGGTACACTAGAAGGGTCTGAGACAATGAGACCCTGCTCTCTCTTGTGGTGGTGCCGTTTCCACAATTAATTTCTGGTAATTGACAGGAGGGTATTGCAGCACACTGCCACCATGCATGTACAGGCATTAAATCATGTTCTTGTTGTAGGCAGCATGCGTGCTGTACCTGCTACCACAGTGCCACTCCCTGTATTTTCTTAATTACACTACTGTTTTTGTGTTTTTGCAAATTTGATCTCACAGCAGAAGCTGTTGTGCCTACAGATTGTCTGTTAATACCAGACACACCAAAAATCCGAAATTCTAATTTCTCCATCTGACATGACAATTGATCTATGAGCTTGCCAGAAGTTGTAAAAGAGACCTCACTAAAAGTTGAGCCCCGTACAACAAATCACATGGTAGAAATCACCCAACCCTCCAACTGGTTCCAGCTCAGCTCTTCTGCAGCATCCTATTTCCTAGTGAGTGGATAGGCGATATATGACCAGTAGTCAAAATAACAGAGTAAACGTAACTATTAAAAAAAACTTTTTAATATCTGCCACTTCGTGGGTAGCAAGGGCAGTGCTGGGGGACCAAAGTGCAACAAGCATTGGCAAAGCCAATAGTTTTCTCCTATGCAAGAGCTTTTGGCTTCGCCAGGGTGTTTTAGCCAATGCTGTGCACCAGCTTGGCTGCAGTTCAGCATGGATAAAAGTTAGTATAGTGGAGGGAATTGTGATAGAGTGGAGTATGCATTTTATGGTAACACACTCCTGTTACAGTGAAGACCTCTTCAATCAACATGACCATCACATTTGCACAGACCTACAGCTTTACTCATGAAACTATACAGCACCCAAAGGATAATGTGTGGAAATCTGAATCACCTAGTGTATGGATTTGTTTTGATTCTATCAAAATATGTTTTCCACCACACTTCAGAAATACAAAAATACTTAATTTATGATTTCCTAATTCTGATATATTCTGAAATATTTCTGCCGTACATTTACATGTATTTACATTTTTGATGTGTTCTAGAAAAAAGTAACATCCTACAGCCATTTTACATTCCCATACCCAGCAAGATTGTCACATAAATCCTCTTGCTTTGCAATGGAGAAAGTAAACGCCAAGCTCACTGGAAGAATGAGCCTGCATTGAAGGCACAGCAAATAGTACAAGATAAAAACCAAATTGAAAGACCTATTTATTCCTCATTCACTTCTGAACTACAGCAGAGTTATTTTAGTAGTGATTCAGCAGCCCCCTCCCATCCCACAGCCCTACTCCCAGTGCCGATGGCATGGGTGCGAAATTGAGGAAGAGGATTGTTTAAGTTGTTTTATTTGTAAAGAGCACGGACAACAAGCATTGGCATAGCCAATAGGTCTCGCCTTTGGAACCTTATAAGTATTTAGTTATGCAGTACAATATCCTTGGTGCAACAACATCATCTGTTGCATGGCTAAACACATAAGGTCTTAAAGACGAGACCTATTGGCTATGCTAATGCTTGTTTTTTTTGCTTTTGCTTAAGCACTTCTTTAGAGTGCATTTGTTTTTTGTTGGTCTCCCTTGTATACTTTTCCCACTACATAAGAGTTTTTTCCAGCTGTCTCCCTCATGCGCCTCTCTTCTCCTTCTCCTTGTGCTTCTCCCGTTGCTGCAGTGTTCTACATCTCTCCTACCCTTCTTGTTGCTCCCTCCCTTGTGCGTTTATTTTCCTTTATTCTCCCTTCCCATTTGCTACCATCTCCTGCTCCTCTGTTGTCTGCTGTTTGACAGAGGAGCATCCTAGCAGTTTTAAAACGTCTTAGAATACCCGACCTGAAGATTAAAGTATCAGTGTTTCAATGACTCTGAACAGACTTGGTGCTAGAAGGAAATAGTGTGCGATTTGCTTTCTGTTTTTCTCTATAGATAAAATGCAACATATTTATGCAGTATTCGTTATTGCCCCAATCTTAAATAGTTTTCAACACTTCTCCAGTTTAAAATTACAGCATTGGATCTAGCAGTGAGTAAGTCTTTCTGGTAGGCTGTGCTCCAAGACTCTTCATTACAACCCACTAACACTCCATGGGTATGCCCAGATGTGGTCTTGTGCTCACTCTGCAATAGGACTCAAGCCACACCCAACTGACGAGGCTCAAATAGGTGGAAACCTGCCTAGGGTTGTTTGTGTTCCCATTCAAGGTGACCTGACCTGGACCTTTGCGCTGTTGTGTTCCTGTTGAAGAATGACCAAGATTGGTTTGCATAATGCTGGTTCCTGCTCTTGAGGCACTGAGAGAAAAACACGATGGACTGATTTGCTGCTCTGAGTATTTACCAGTGGGTAATATTAAGTCACACGTTCCATGAATTATTTTTTTTCCTTCACTCCTAATGTTTAGGGGTATGTATTCTGATTATTATTTAAGGCCCCACTCTGCAGGTCAGAATGTAAATTGTCATCTTCATGAGTCACTGCAAGTCAGTGTGATTGCTGTCTGAGTGGCAGGTCATTTATGCTGCCTTACTTCCATATTGTCGTACTCCCCCAAGGGTGCACTAACCTTGAGTGAGATCCAGCGGGAGCGATGTCTAGTTCTCAAAGCCCCCCCCGCCACACTGTCCCCCCGGAGGAGAATCAGACTCCTTCCAGTGGAGCAGGGCCGGAGGGGCTGGGGAACAACAACCGGAATTGCAGGGGAGTAAAGGAACGTCTGTCGTCACCTTCCTGATACTCCTCAGGAGCGCGTCTCTGGCAGTCCCTGCAGGTGGGGGGAAGCAACACAAGAATCTGGTAAGTTCCACTAGCTCCTTATAGGATAGAACCCTTCCAGCAACCCCCACCTGCCCACCTACAGCAGAACTCACATGGGGACAGCGAGGCTCTCTTCCTGAGAGCAGGAGCTGTAACAATGCCAATTGACTGGTAAGGTGCAGAGTGAGGGCTTAGTGACAACGGGACCTCGGGGTGCTGGGAATCCGTGATCCACCCCGGTTCCTACCGTTACTTATCCCTCTGACGGCAGTGAGAGTGGAAGTCAAGGAAACAAGAAACAAACACCCTCGAAGGGGTTGGGCGCTGTGAAAGAGCGGGACCTCGGGGAGCTGGGCATCCTTGAGCTACCCCCAGTTCCTACCGCGTTTACTCCGTAGTCAGGTACCCCCTCCTTTCCGGCAAAAGTAAAGGCAAAAACCAAAGAAAGTTAGCTGCCACACAGGGCCGCCAGTTTGGCGCGTGCAGCGGCACCTCGAGGCGCTTCCTTCAGCGTCCCGAGTACCTTCTGAAGTCTCGAGGCGTAGGTTGTAGTACAGCTACACCTACGCAGGTAAGATGGTGCCGGCTGGCACAGGAGGGCGCACCGGCAAAGATTCCTCGGGAGTTGTCCGGCAAAGTCAGGCAAGACAGGAAGTTCCACGGCAAGGAGCATGAAGAGCCGACTCCAGCTCCGACTGAAGGAAACAGTGACAAGCACCGGATCCCCCTGGTGGACGGCATTATAAACCGCCCGTCCTCCAGGTAACAACCGGTGCTCCTCCAGGTGTTTGCTGGGAGATGTAGTCCTCCCGGCCCTACTAAACACGTCGGACCGTGACACATATCTACCTAAGTTTAGGTTACTTAGGAGAACCCAGATCCGGGTTATGACCTGCGCATAGTTGTTAATTCAATATACTGGAATCCTCATTTACAAATCCTGATGAAAACTATACTCCTAGCGGCATGTATTTACCTGCAATACGTTATTATACCATCCAGAGCATATCCTTCACTCGAAAGATTGCTGCATAACTGTCAAAAGCAGGCATTCTTGGAGGTGCTGTTTAAGTGTTTTTGGTGCAAAGAAAAGGCCCCCACTATCTCTTATCACACCGGACTTCAGATTAAAAACTAAAACGGGAATGAAGGAAGAAGCATGCTAGAGAAACTCCGACTCTTCAGAGGAGATCCTACTTTGAAGGAAATTTCTGAGGAATGAGGCAAGAAGTCTGTCTGAAGGCAGCTAATGAACATATATCCTCTAAAGCAAACAGGAATCGAGGAGCTGTCCAGGGGAGCAACCAATAAGCAATATTGCACTCTGTGATCGGCTTCCTAGTGTGCTTAAATAGGAGGCCACAGTAAATGACTTGGAACAGGATGGGACAGAGGGTATAGTCAGCTATATTAGTTTGGTCAACTAGATGCCCAAGCAAATGGGTAGGTAAGGCATTCCAAGGTAAAACCAAGCGAGCAAAAAATAATTTATAAATGCCCCCAATCACAAGTCTAAAAAGCATTGGCATAGCCAATAAGTCTCGCATTTGGGACTTTATAAGTGTTGGAAATGGGATCCCTGGTTGGCCGAGGCTTG
The DNA here is from genome assembly GCF_964261635.1 of Lissotriton helveticus. NCBI lineage: Eukaryota > Metazoa > Chordata > Amphibia > Caudata > Salamandridae > Lissotriton > Lissotriton helveticus. The sequence continues at coordinate 686,214,715 of NC_136071.1, read as the reverse complement.
AGCCAAGGCCAGGCAGAAATCACCACTTCCAGTTAGGGTAGGGAAGTCACCTGCCAAGACAACCCCTGCTCACCCCCTTGGTAGCTTGGCACGAGCAGTCAGGCCTATCTCGGAGGACATGTGTAAAGCATTTGCGCCCGCACCCCCAGCAACAACCTTCCGGGCCCCCCACAAACGGACTCCACACAAGATATATATGAAAATAGCTTTTATATTAAAAAGGACACATAGGAGCACATACCTTGCAGGGTGCCAGAGGCACGGGCAGGATTTACAAGGGAGAATATACAGGACAGGGCCATGGGACCACTGCCAGGGATATGCACATGATGGAGTCGGCATTTGGAACATACAACCACTGGGAGTTTCCTCGAACTAGGACTAGATCACATAATCACCAGGAGCTTAGCATTAGAATACGTCACGCCCCGGGGTTTCACAGGACTAGCACTAGAACTCACTCTAACCAGTATCAACATACATGAGGCAAGGTTATACAGGAGGGAAGGAATGACAAAGTACATAACACAATAGAGGCGTCATCAGAAGGCAATACGTAATACTTTCAGAGTCACCATTAACATTAATCAATACTTCCAGCAGGCAGTGTCACGATGTTCAAGGCAGGCTGCAGGTAGCCAACAATAAACTTAAACGGGGCAGCTGCTCACGAAGTGCTGGGCAGCTGTAGCGCAAGGATGGGGCCATTGTGGGAGCCTCGACGGCTCGGAGGGCCAGGGACACGTGATGGAGCCTCCTCGGGGCTCAGGGGCAAGGACACGTTGGAGCCTCCTCGGGGCTCGGGGACTAGGCTGGAGCCTCTCGGGGCTCAGGGAATATCTGGGCATAGCCTCGCAGGCTCGGAGGGCCAGGGACACGTGGTGGAGCCTCCTCGGGGCTCAGGGGCCTGGAATGCGGCTGGAGCCTCTCGGGGCTCAGGGGTAAACATACGGAAGGAGCCTCACGGGGCTCAGGCCGGAGGGGGAGCCTCTCGGGGCTCCGGGGTGAAGACATGGCAGGCGGGATCCCCCTCAGGGGACCCGGCATCACTGGGGGCCCCACGGGCCATGATGGAGCCTCTCGGGGCTCAGGGGCTGAAGCTGTGGGCAGGCGGGGCCCCCCTCGGGGGACCCGGCATCACTGGGGGCCCCGCGGGCCTCCGAACACATCGGTGCTCACGCGGGAGGGGAGGGGCAGCCACCGGCAATGTGGCCCGATGCCCCGCCTCCCCTCCTGCATCACTCACCGGTCGGCGAGCGCGCCGGTCTCTCTTGCTCTCCGGGGCTCCCTCTCGCTCCTGGGGGGCCCCGGGGGGGACGCGGCAGTCGTCTCGGGGGACGCAGGGGCGCGGAGTAGGCTCCCGCCGCTCCCTGCATGCTTGTCTCTCTCTCAGCAGCTCCCCGGGCCGCCGGCCAATCAGAGCGCGGCCCGGGGAGACGTCATCGGCCAGCAGCCAATCAGTGCGCGGCCCGGGGGCGGGCCTCACGCGGGGTCCCGGGCTGCGGCGGTGAACACAGGGGAAATTGACGAGGGCCAGGCTCCCTCGATAAGGCAGCCATGAAGGGGCAAGCGAGGTAGGCACTCGCTGGGGGCTCGGGCCCCCTCCCACGAACAGGCAGATGCCGGGTGGGCACCGGCTGGAGGAATAGAGCGCTCCCAGCGCTGGGGGGGCGGAATGGCGGCGCCTCGAGGCGCTAGGACAGCCGGATGGCACTAGAAGCCGGGATGAAGCGCCCCCAGGCGCTAAGACAGCAGAGAAGCGCTAGAAGCGGGAATGAGCGCCCCAAGGCGCTAGGATAGCTGGAAAGCGCTCCCAAGCGCTAGGGCCATAGATAGCAGAGACCCAAAGAAGTCCAGGATCCCAGCAGATCAGGAGCAGGGCAGGGCTCAGGGAGGCAGGCCCTTCCCCTGAGCCCAAGCAGCATGCCCCTGGCAGGATGCCAGTCAGGACAAGCAGGAAAGAGAGAGAGAAGAGGGCACACCCTCCTTTTATACATGAGATCCCTTTGTCTAAAAAGGGGCAGGCAGGATGAGAACCAGCTAGAACTGGTTATAAGGAATTTCTTGTTACTGGCCAGGCTAGGACACCAGACGCACCCCAGGTGGGTGGAGCCAGCATTGTGGGGGACAGCCCAGACCCATACAGGATACAGGCACAGCCCCTCCCTCACTTCAGCCAATCACGCGCCAGCATACTTACTGCACACACACACCGATGTCTAGAAGTGGTACTTCTCTTTTAGACACACACACGTCGCATACATCATCTTACAGCATTCAATCACATGAGTCCATACATACCAGACTCGAGCCTGTACCCCCCACGCACCAGGAACTATCAGGGACACACCCATTCCCCATGCAGTCCTATGGGAGGGCAGGCTTCTCTCATCTACACGCACTCAGAGTGGGAATCACCATCCCCAGGTCACATATAACAAGCACAACTTCAGGGGTGGACCTGCCAGAAGGGCCCAGTCCAACAAGCCATGCAACAGTTGTTGTTGCAGTAAGGATATTCTGCTGCATAACTAAATACTTATAGGGTCCAAAATGCTAGACCAATTTGCTATGCCCATGCTTTTTTGTTTTTTTGTTGCCGTTTTGTTTAAGTTGCCAGATCTACAATAGCTGGACATGGTTTTGTTAAGTTCTTTGCATCAAATGAACTTGAATGTTGTTTCCATTCTGGTTGTAGGAAGCAGTCATTCCCGGGGGTGTGGGGGCTGCCCATGCGCCGAACTTTGCAAATGAGAAAAAGCGTGCACTGACGGCTGTTGGTGGTGTGTGCCCGGTGGAAGTGTGCACTGACGGCTGGTGGTGTGTGTGCCTGGTGGACGCGTGCATTGATGGCTGGTGGTGTGTGTGCCTGGTGGATGCATGCACTGATGGCTGGTGGTGTGTGTGCCTGGTGGAAGCGTGCACAGACGGCTGGTGGTGTGTGTGTGTGTGCCTGGTGGAAGCGTGCACCGACAGATGGTGGTGTGTGTGCCTGGTGGAAACATGCACTGACAGCTGGTGGTGTGTGTGCCTGATGGAAGCGTGTACTGACGCCTGGTGGTAGCATGCACTGACGGTTGGTGGTGTGTGTGCCTGGTGGAAGCGTGCACTGACGGCTGGTAGTTTTTGTGCCTGGCGGAAGCGTGCACTGACGGCTGGTGGTGTGTGGGCCTGGTGGAAGCGTGCACTAACGTCTGTTGGTGTGTATGCCTGGTGGAAGTGTGCCTAGTGGAAGCGTACATTGACGGCTGGTGGTGTGTATGCATGGTGAAAGCGTGCACTGACAGCTAGTCGTGTGTGTGCCTGGTGAAAGCGTGTGCTGACGGCTGGTGGTATGTGTGCCTGGTGGAAACGTGCACTGACTGCTGATAGTGTGTGTGCCTGGTGGAAGCGTGCACTGACGGCTGGTGGTGGTGGAAGCAGGAACATTCACAGCAATAGAAGACACAAATGAAATTGACAAAGAGGGAGGGGTAGAAGGGAGGAGGAGTGCGAGCAGAGGAGTCTGATTACAGCAATAAAAACACAGATGGCAGCTGTGCACATGCTTGTGAACGCAAGCTGGAGGCCAGCAAAAGCCTCTGGTGGCACATTTAAAAGCCACTTACTAAATGTCTCGAAGAGACAGCATGCGCTGTCTCAAGCAAGACCTAAAAAGCATAACTAATTGTTTCCAAGGCCCTCAGAACTAAAGTACTACTCTCCCCTATCGCTCACCCGACCGCAAGTACTGCTTGTACCCTTCTCCCCAAAAACTGGTAGAAAAGTGTGCACCACAAACATTCCCACAAAGAATAAGAAACAAACTAGTGGAAAAGGCCAGCTAGTGGCTTCCCCACTCAAACCTCACCCAATGCTTTCAGCAAAAGAAAGCTGACAAGGCCGTATTCCCCCTGGGAGAGACCCAACCCAACACAAAAGCACAGATAAGCCCCTTGTCTACAGTTAAGTTGTGTAATTGTGTCTTCCCACCTTGTCTCTGTTGAGCTCCAAATTTTCCAGACCCTGGAAGTGCAGTCCTCGGTGCACCTGGCCAATCTCAGTAAAAGGCAGCAAGGATCAAGGCTAACAGTATTAGGGACAAAAGTCGTACTTTCTTATGTTCAAAACAAGACTCTGTTGTATTGTTTACAAGAGGCCTATGACTCATCCTCTAGTATCTTCAAGAAGTACTTATGATCAGCTTAAGGAGAGGGCTGGCTTTCATCCCAGTGGGCTCAGACCAACAGTGCTCTTATTGTTTCGCCTAACTCGATTTTTAAAGTTGGTGATAGTTTTCTACCAGTGAAGAAGTTTTGGAGGACTATGCTGCTCGCCTAAATGAAAAATATACATGCTGTGTTAAATTTATAGAAGCGGGATGACTATTGTTCCCAGCCACTCTCCCTGGTGACAGTGAAAATGAGAAATTGCACCCTGGATCCAATACACCTGTTAACGAAGTTCACGCTGTAACTATAAATCATGAGGTATTCCAAATGAATTTAAGTGTAATAAAGTATTCCACTGCTTACTTGAAACTTGTGGTCCCCACCAGGGTAGGCATTTTGTCACCAAGTTAAACTCCAAATGCCTCCTGTTCTTGTGGGTCTGGAATGCATTTTCGCCTTTCCTTTCTGCAGAAGATCTTTAGCAATCTCAACTGTTCTGACAAGAAAACCTCTTTGAAGCCTACCTGCTAAATACTAGCTTGGACTGTATAAAGGTTTCGATTTCCTTGCATGTACTTTCATTTTTCTGACATTGAAACAATAATTACTGGTGATTTATGTAACAATAAACATCATTCAATAGCACTTGAAGCCTTTCTCGGGCGTCAAGATGTGTTCTACAAAAAATCCTGTCATATTTTTGTTGTCCCTCTACATTCTAAAGGTACAAGATTGCCGCTCTAAGAGGCATCTTCTCAATCCCTCCATGCCAGACTGTGGACCTGATTGCTAAAGATTCTGCTTTTGCATACATGATCATCTTCCAGTCTAACGTAGAGGTTAGATGTGCTGTCAGCAATCAGTCTGTTAGGTCTCGTTATAAGAGGAAGTTGTTGAGTTCTCCATGAGCATTCGTCAAAAAGTTTTATCAACTGACTTGCATTGTTTGTCTTTCATCTTCTAATTTGCAGACCCCCCTGCCTGGTGTCTTGATGCCTTGAATGTGAATGAGACACATAAAAGTTTAAATCTTTGTTGCATGAGGCATGCTACTATATATTTTACAAATCAATGCATATTTCCCATGCATACAAATGACTTCATATCGACACTATGAATGATTTCTCTTATTTGAAGGAGTAGTTTCAGGTGGTGGCATTTTTAGGTCTCGCATGGCGTACTGCCCACATGCGCAGTCGAGCTCGCGAGATTTTATGTTTTAAGGAGAACTTCACTAGCGAGGGTTATGCCCGCCCCTCTTCTCCATTGGCTGGCCTCCTAAACGGTGGCCAGCCATTGGAGAAGAGGTCCTAGTGATGTTCTCCTTTCTCTTTTAGCCCCGTCCTTTTCAGATTGGGTTCCTTGACTTACTGATGAAGTAAAAGGTTTCTTACCTTCTTTATGGGTCCAGATGGCCCCATAAAGAAGATAAAGAACCTTGTATGCCAGCAGGAAGTCGGGGCGTCCAGTTTGAAAGGGACGGGGCTAAAAGATTAAAGACCGCGCTTTCCCTCTCTCCGCCGTTCTCGTCCCTCTCCCCCTCCCGTCTTGTCGCCTGCCCCCCCTTCCTTCCTTCGGTGCACAGTTTCTGCAGTCCAGTTTCCACTTTCCTGTGGGTGCTGGCTCTACTCACACACAGCGATGCTTCTCTTGTCTTTCTGCACCTAGATGTGTCCTTATCTCCGCCCCTTCGCATCAAACACACCCGGTGTGTTTCCTTTAGGCGTGTTTCTCGCGGTTTTACATATGTACACTGTGTTTGAAGCACTGTGTTCACTGTCAAATGTTAAGGGAAACGCACAAGGCCTTTCCTGGGACAAGGCATGCCTCATTCATTCCAAAACTGTGATCCATCACCCGGTGCAGGGCAGGCGCATTGACCACCTGAACCCTGTTACCATATCCTTATTTTATTTTGGAAAATCGAAATACAAAAATGTTAATGCAGTGTTTCAAACCGAGTATGTAACCGACGAAACACCCGGGCCTCCCCAAGGGAACCGTGAAGCATGTGGACATCACGGGACGCAGGCGGGAGCTCAGCGCACACAAGCCCTACAACCCTACGCTCCTTTACCTTTGAAAAATCGAAATTAACAATTCATTTAAAACCACTGGATTCCCCCAGCGCGAACTTCACTGTAAACTGCAGAAAGAAACACAAAGCCTCCCCAAGGGACCCTCACACACCTTCACCCTCACACCAACTCACCCCCCCTCAGCCTCACACCCCCTCACCCTCAGACCCTCTCACCCCTCACCCTCACACCCTCTCACCCCCTCACCCTCACACCCCCTCACCCTCACACCCCCTCACCCCCACCCACCCTCTCACCCTCACCCACCCTCTCACCCACACACCCTCACCCACACACTCACCCTCCTACCCCCTCAACCTCACACCCTCACACCCACTCACGCTCACACTCACACCCCCTCACCCTCACACTCACACTCACACCCCCTCACCCTCACACCCCCTCACCCTCACACCCCCTCACCCTCACACCCCCTCACCCTCACACCCCCTCACACCCCCTCACCCTCACAGCCCCTCACACCCCCTCACCCTCACACCCCCTCACCCGTTGTCACCCACACACCCCCTCACACCCTCACATCCCCTCACCATCACACCCCCACATCCCCTCACCATCACACCCCCTCACCCTCACACCCCAACACCCTCACACACCCTCACCCCCTTAGCCTCACACCCCCTTAGCCTCACACCCCCTCACCCTCACACCCCCTCACCCCCTCACAACCCCTCACCCTCACAACCCCTCACCCTCACACCCCCTCACCCTCACACCCCCTCACCCTCACACCCCTTCAACCTCACACCCCCTCACACCCCCTCTCCCTCACACCCCCTCTCCCTCACACCCACTCACCCTCACACCCATTCACCCTCACCCCCCTCACCCTCACACACCCTCACCCTCTCTCACCCTCACACCCCCTCACACCCCTTCACCCTCACACACCCGCACCCTCACACCCCTCTCCCTCACACACCCTCACCCTCACCATCACACCCCCTCACCCTCACCATCACACCCCCTCACCCACCATCACCATCACACCCTCACTCCCCCTCACACCACCCTCACCCTCACTCCCCCTCACACCCCCTCTCACCCACCCTCACTCACCCTCACACTCCCTCACCCTCACCATCACACCCCCACCATCACACCCCCTCACCATCACACCCCCTGACCCACCCTCACCCTCACACCCCCTCACCCTCACACCCCCTCACCCTCACACCCCCTCACCCACACCCTCACACCCCCTCACCCACACCCTCACACCCTCTCACCCACACACTCACACCCTCAGTCACTTACCCTCACACACCCTCACTCACCCTCAGTCACTTACCCTCACACCCCCTCACTCACCCTCACACCCCCTCACTCACCCTCACACCCCCTCACTCACCCTCACACCCCCCCACTCACCCTCACTCACCCTCACACCCCCTCACTCACCCCCCCTCACTCACCACCCCACACCCTTAACCCTCACACCCCTTAACCCTCACCCCCCTTAACCCTCACCCCCCTTAACCCTCACCCCCCTTAACCCTCACCCCCCCTTTAACCCTCACCCCCCCTTTAACCCTCACCCCCCTTAACCCTCACCCCCCCTTAACCCTCACCCCCCCTTAACCCTCACCCCCCCTTAACCCTCACCCCCCTTAACCCTCACCCCCCTTAACCCTCACCCCCCTTAACCCTCACCCCCTTAACCCTCACACCCCTTAACCCTCACACCCCCTCACCCTCACACCCCCTCACCCCTCCTCACCCTCTCACCACCTCACACAACCTCACTCACCCCCTCCCCCCTCACCCTCACACCCCCTCACCCTCAAACCCCCTCACCCTCAAACCCCCTCAAACCCCCTCACCCTCACTCACACTCTCACCCTCACACCCCCTCACCCTCACACCCCCTCACCCTCACACCCCCTCACCCTCACACCCCCTCACCCTCACACCCCCTCACCCTCACACCCCCTCACCCTCACATCCCCTCACCCTCACATCCCCTCACCCTCACATCCCCTCACACAACCTCTCACCCTCACACCCTCACCCCCCCTCACACCCCTCACACCCCCACCCTCACACCCCCTCACCCTCACACCTCCTCACCCCTCCTCACTGTTAGACGGACCGGGAGGGTCGGCCGAGGATACGGGGAGAGGTCTCCGGGGAGAGCCGTCTCCAGTGAATCGTACAGACAAGTAACTTCCCCCCCACAGACGGACACCACACAATGATAAAGTTCAACGATACTTTATAGACAATTCTTCACGTACGGTAGAATGGTACAAGGAGGTCTGGACTCAGGGGTCCCCTCTATTCTGGTCTCTGTTTGGGAAAAGGGTAGCGGGACAGTCTTGTTACCAAAAGATGGAAAATAGCTCTCAATCCTCGAGCTCGGTGGTGTAGATGAACGGGCCGCGGCGGAGCCAGCAGGTCCCGAGATGGATGAAGGAAGACGACGGTCCGCGGCAGAGCCAGCAGGTCCCGATGAAGGTGGTGGTTACAACGGTCCGCGGCCACGCCAGCAGGTCCCGACGATGATGAAGGATAGGGTGGTTCCCAAAGCCGCGGCAGCGCCAGCAGGCAAGACGAGGGTGCACAAGGCAGAGCTACGGCAGCGCCAGTAGTCCGTCAAGGATGAGTTCTTCTTTGCGTCTCTCGACTCCAAGATACAACTGCCCTCCTGCTCTGGAGCTGCCCCAGTTATAGGGCTGGTGTGCTTTGATGTCCGGACCCTCGCACTTGGAGGTCGGGAGGTCCGGGATGAGGGGGTTCAGACACCCAGCAGGGGGGTGGAGCCAGCGCCCGGGGAGGCGATGGGCGAGCGGCACTTGGCGGGGGAGAGCCATCGACACCTCCTGCTCCCATTGACTGACCAAGTAGCCCGCTCACCTCCTGGGTGGATGTTGGTGCCGGAATGTCTGAGGCCTGGCCAGGCCCAGGGTTGAGGTCGATCGGGGGCCAGGCGGCCTCGTGGTGGAGTGTCCAAGATGGCGCCCAGGATGGGCGCGCAGGCCGGTAGTGGGTCGGCCTACGCGGTCAACAGGTTCGAGTGTAGGGGTCCCTGCGGGGACGGTGGACGTGCAATGATGGTGTGTGGTACTTGCGTGGCTGGTTCGGGCCTGGTTGGGCCGGGGGAGAGCGGCCCTTCATGTGGCCTGTCCAACATGCGTCCCCCCCAGCTGAAGGCGGGGAGAGTTACCCATTCTCTTGGGGACTCTTCTCGTCGAGGCGGAAGAACCGGGACAGGCCATCTGCGTTGGCGTGATCGGGCCCAGGCCGATGTTCAACTGTGAAGTCCATCCCTTGTAGGGAGATGGACCAGCGTAGCAACTTCGGGTTTTCCCCCCGCATCTGCATCAGCCACTGCAGGGGTCGGTGGTCGGTCTGTACCCGAAAGGGTGTGCCAAAAAGGTAGGGCCGGAGCTTCTTGAGGGCCCATACCACCGCGAAGGCCTCCCTCTCTATGGTGCTCCAGCGTTGTTCCCGTGGTAGGAGTCGCCGGCTGATGAAGGCCACCGGCTGGTCATGGCCTTCGGTGTTCACTTGGGACAGGACTGCCCCAATGCCATGGTCGGAGGCATCCGTCTGGACGATGAACTCCCGGCTGTAGTCGGGGGCCTGGAGCACAGGGGTGGAGCACATGGCGGCTTTCAATTGTTCAAATGCAGCTTGACACTCTGGGGTCCAGTTGACTTTCTGGGGCTGATTTTTTGACGTGAGCTCTGTGAGGGGCCTCACGATAGTACCATAGTCTTTCACGAACCTTCGGTAATAGCCCGTGAGGCCCAGGAAGGCTCGTACCTCGGTCTGGGTAGTGGGGGGCTGCCAGGACTGGATGGCGGCAATTTTTAGCTGCAGAGGGGCCACCAGGCCGCTTCCCACCTGGTGCCCGAGGTAGGTTACAGACCCTTGCCCAATTTGACATTTGCTGGCCTTGATCGTGAGGCCAGCTTGCTGAAGGGCGTGCAGTACTGCTCGGAGGTGGTGGAGGTGCTCGGACCACTGGTTGCTGTATACAGCGATGTCGTCTAAGTAGGCGGCGCTGAATCCTTCGAGCCCCGCCAGGACCTGATTGACGAGCCGTTGGAACGTTGCTGGGGCATTCTTCATGCCGAAGGGCATGACTGTGAAATGGTAATGGCCATCGGGCGTGGAAAAGGCAGAACGTTCTTGTGCCCGGGGTGTGAGGCCGATTTGCCAGTAGCCCGCCGTCAGGTCGAAGATACTGAGGTAGCGGGCAGCTCCCATGCGGTCGATTAGTTCATCTGCCCGGGGGATGGGATGTGCGTCTGTCCTGGTGACCGCATTCAAGCCCCGGTAGTCGACGCAGAACCGGAGTTCTGGTGTGGTGCCGGGGGCAGCTGCTTTGGGGACCAGTACTACAGGGCTGGCCCAGGGGCTGTCTGAGGGCTCGATGACCCCGAGCGTGAGCATTTTGGCTACTTCCTCCTGGATGCAGGCCCGTACCCGATCTGGCACGCGGTAGGCCCGGTGGCGGATAGGGGGGCTGTCCCCCGTGTCCACATCGTGCGTACACCAGGAAGTGACACCTGGGGTGAGGGAGAACAGGCTGGCGAATTGTGACAGGAGAACTTGGCACTCCTGGTGTTGCTCTCGGGTGAGGGCCTCTGAGAGTCGGACCCCATCTACGGAACCGTCTTTCTCCCGCGTTCGTAGGAGGTCCGGGAGGGGCTCGGAGTCCTCTTCAGCCCCATTGTCTGTGGCCATCAGGAGGCTGAGTTCTGTCCGTACAAAGTGCGGTTTCAGTCTGTTAGCGTGGAGGACCCGGAGGGGGTTCCGGGAAGATTCCAAGTCGATGAGATAGGTAGCCGGACCCTTGCGCTCGACCACTTTGAAGGGCCCTGTCCACTTGTCTTGTAGGGCGCAGGGTTCAGTGGGGGACATCACCCATACCTGTTGCCCAGGTTCAAATTCGACGGAGGAGGCATTCCGGTCATACCACCTTTTCATGTCCTCCTGACTGGCCTCTAGGTTGGCTTTTGCTAGTTCTCGGAATCGCCGGGTCTGGTTGCGGAGTGTTAGGAGGTAGCGGAAAACATCTGGTGGGTTCTTTAGAGGGGGCATCTCCCAGCCTTCCTTAACTAGGCTGAGCGGCCCGCGCACGGGGTGTCCATATAGCAGTTCAAATGGGCTGAAGCCCAGGGACTTCTGGGGAACCTCTCGATATGCGAAGAGAAGGCACGGCAACAGTACATCCCACTGGCGACGGAGGGGCTCTTCCAACCCCCCGATCATCCCTTTGAGCGTGCGGTTGAACCGCTCAACGAGTCCGTTTCCTTGAGGGTGATAGGGGGTCGTGAACCGGTAGGTAACCCCGCACTGTTGCCAGAGAGATTTCATATATTTCGAAATAAAGTTCGTGCCTCTGTCACTGACGACCTCCCGGGGGAAGCCCACCCGGGAGAAGATCCCCATCAGAGCCCGGCCGACTACCGGGGCTGTCACAGTCCGCAGGGGGACAGCCTCCGGGTAGCGGGTGGCGTGGTCCACTAGCACCAGGATGAATCGATGGCCTTGTTTTGTGCGCGGGTCCAGGGGCCCCACGATATCGATTCCGACCCTCTCGAACGGGGTGGTGACCACGGGAAAAGGTTGCAGGGGGGCTTTCAGTTTGCGGCCGCTCTTCCCACTGGCTTGGCACGTGGGGCAAGATCGGCAATGCTGGTGTACATTGTCCCTCATTTTGGGCCAGAAGAAGTGGGTCACCAGGCGGCTATAGGTTTTGTCTTGACCCAAGTGTCCTGCCAGGGGGACATCGTGGGCCAGGTTTAGCAGAAAGTCTCTAAAACGGAGGGGTACCACTAGGACTCGGCTGGCCCCCAGCTCCGCGATTCTTTGCTCACTGTACAGCAGATCATTGTCCCAGTAGACCCAGTGAGTTCCGGAGGTATCCCCTGCGCTTTGGGCTAGCGCTTGCTGGCGGAGTCCCTCGAGGGAGGGACAGGTCTTTTGTTCTTGGCGAAATTGCTCTTGCGTGGGCCCCCCCTCTTGAGGCCACTGGTCGAGGTTAGCGAGGTCTGGAGGTTGAGCTGGTTCGGGGGGGGACGTCACGGTCGGTGGTTTCGGCGGGGGCGACCGGAGGCGGTGGCGCCGGCCATTCGAGTTCCTCTGGGCGGGTGTTGGCACGGGCGGTCATGGACCGGGTGGTGACGCACGCCCAGTCCGGGACGCCCAGCATCCCCAGGTGCTCTTTTCGTTCGACTGCTGCCCATGGAGAGCTTTCCAGGTCATTACCCAGGAGGCAGTCTACGGGGGCATCATCTCGGACCGTCACCTTCAACATGCCGGAGACCCCTCCCCATTCGAAGGGGACGCAGGCCATCCGGCACAGACTTTCTGAGTTATCGGCTGAACGTACAGGGCAGAGAATGTTTGGTAAGTATTGTTCGGGGGTCACCAGGTGACAGCGGACGGCTGTTACACTGGCCCCAGTGTCACGAAGGGCTTCAGCCCGGCGTCCATTGATGCCCACCCATTGGCTGTACTTCTGGGTATTAGCGGGTAGGGGGACCCGCGGGACCATGTCTCTCCCCCCTAGGCAGGCGAGAGCCATGGCGGCCGGCTCCCATTCTTGGTGTTCCTGTTCATATTCTTCTTGTTCCTCTGAGATCCGTTCCTCCCCCAGAGCAGCAGCGGCTACTTGGCGGGGTCTTGGGCTCTGGTACTGGGGGCAGTTTGGGTCGTTTGCATAGTGTCCGACTCGTTGACAACGATGGCAGGTAACATTGGCTCGATGTCCCGGTCGCGCTGGGGTGCTGCCCCGGCTGGCCGGGGGGGTGGGGCTGGTAGTGGGGGTGACCGGAGCGTTGCTTCTTCCGCGTCCTTGGCCTCCACCTCCTCGGGGACGGTGCTGACCATTGTTGTTCCGGTTCTGTTCGGAGGACCCATTTCGACTCACTCTGGTGATCTCCCACCGGTCTGCTTCGGCTGCGAGCTGCCGGGGATCCGTTAACTTGCTGTCGAGGAGGTGCTGGCGAAGTTCAATGAAGCAATTGTTCGACAGATGCTCCCATACCATAAGATTGAACAGTTGTTCGTAGGTTGTGACCTTGCTTCCTTTGATCCAGCCCTCGAAGGCTCGGCTAAAGTAATTGACATAGTCCACCCAAGTTGTACCTGGGATGCGGGTGCAGTCTCGGAACCTCTGACGGTACATCTCGGGTGTGAGGCCATAGCGGGTGAGGAGTGCAGCTTTCATATGGTCATAGGAGGTCATCTGCTGGTCCGGGAGTTGCAGCAGGGCGTCGCGGCCCTCATTGAGGAATCTCCCCCACAGACCGGCCCCCCAATCGCTTCTATCGATCCGGTGTGCAGTCATAGCGATTTCATAGGCCTTAAACCATTGCTGGATGTCGTCCTCTCGGAAGTATTCTCGAACGACATCCTTGGGGATGTGTACCTTCTTCTCTGTTGCCCCTGGAGTGTGGGGTTGCTCGGGCACCCCTGTTTCTTTATTCTGTTTGCGTAGGTCGATTTCAGCTAATTTCCGCTCATGTTCATATGCCAGTTTCTTTTCCTCGAGCTCCCTTTGTCTCTGTTTCTCCTCTCTTTCTTCTCGGAGACGCAGGTGCTCTAAGTTGATTTTCTGTTCGGCCAACTTTAGTTCAACGTCCATTTTGAGCCGGGCCATTTCCAGCTCGTGTAGTCGGGTTCTTTCTCGTTCCTGGATCTCGTCTGGCGAGAGACCCGTTCTTCGTTCTTCAGGGGCCATGGGGGTTTGTGCTGCGATGTCTTGATCGGGGGTTCCGGCAGCCCCGGTTTCTGCCCAAGATTTCAGGGCCTGCTTAAAGTCATCTTTGGTATTTAGTCCGGTGGTAGCGATACCTAATTCGATACAGAACTGTTTAAGTTCACGATGGCTGTACTCGCCCAATTTCTCCATCTGGAATTTCTCCGTTGATCCGCTGTCTTTAGTTGACATCGTGATTCGCCGTGGGGTGAGCTACTCTCTGTACGGTTTATGCGGTGATTCGGATCCCGTCGCTGGCCACCAATGTTAGACGGACCGGGAGGGTCGGCCGAGGATACGGGGAGAGGTCTCCGGGGAGAGCCGTCTCCAGTGAATCGTACAGACAAGTAACTTCCCCCCCACAGACGGACACCACACAATGATAAAGTTCAACGATACTTTATAGACAATTCTTCACGTACGGTAGAATGGTACAAGGAGGTCTGGACTCAGGGGTCCCCTCTATTCTGGTCTCTGTTTGGGAAAAGGGTAGCGGGACAGTCTTGTTACCAAAAGATGGAAAATAGCTCTCAATCCTCGAGCTCGGTGGTGTAGATGAACGGGCCGCGGCGGAGCCAGCAGGTCCCGAGATGGATGAAGGAAGACGACGGTCCGCGGCAGAAGCAGGTCCCGATGAAGGTGGTGGTTACAACGGTCCGCGGCCACGCCAGCAGGTCCCGACGATGATGAAGGATAGGGTGGTTCCCAAAGCCGCGGCAGCGCCAGCAGGCAAGACGAGGGTGCACAAGGCAGAGCTACGGCAGCGCCAGTAGTCCGTCAAGGATGAGTTCTTCTTTGCGTCTCTCGACTCCAAGATACAACTGCCCTCCTGCTCTGGAGCTGCCCCAGTTATAGGGCTGGTGTGCTTTGATGTCCGGACCCTCGCACTTGGAGGTCGGGAGGTCCGGGATGAGGGGGTTCAGACACCCAGCAGGGGGGTGGAGCCAGCGCCCGGGGAGGCGATGGGCGAGCGGCACTTGGCGGGGGAGAGCCATCGACACCTCCTGCTCCCATTGACTGACCAAGTAGCCCGCTCACCTCCTGGGTGGATGTTGGTGCCGGAATGTCTGAGGCCTGGCCAGGCCCAGGGTTGAGGTCGATCGGGGGCCAGGCGGCCTCGTGGTGGAGTGTCCAAGATGGCGCCCAGGATGGGCGCGCAGGCCGGTAGTGGGTCGGCCTACGCGGTCAACAGGTTCGAGTGTAGGGGTCCCTGCGGGGACGGTGGACGTGCAATGATGGTGTGTGGTACTTGCGTGGCTGGTTCGGGCCTGGTTGGGCCGGGGGAGAGCGGCCCTTCATGTGGCCTGTCCAACACTCACCCTTAAACCCCCTCACCCTTAAACCCCCTCACCCTCCCTCACACTCTCACCCTCACACCCAGTCACTTACCCTCACACACCCTCACTCACACTCTCACACTCTCACCCTCACACCCCCTCACCCTCACACCCCCTCACACCCCCTCACCCTCACACCCCCTCACCCTCACACCCCCTCACCCTCACACCCCCTCGCCCTCACACCCCCTCACCCTCACACACCCTCTCACCCTCACCCTCACACCCCCTCACTCCCCCTCACTCGCCCTCACTCGCCCTCACTCCCCCTCACTCGCCCTCACTCCCCCTCACTCGCCCTCACTCCCCCTCACTCGCCCTCACTCCCCCTCACTCACCCTCACTCCCCCTCACTCATCCTCAGCCCCCTCACTCCCCGCACTCCCCGCACTCCCCGCACTCCCCTCACTCCCCCTCACTCCCCCTCACACCCCCTCACCCACCCTCACACCCCCTCAACCTCCTCACCCTTAACACTCACACCCCCTCACCCTCACCCCCCTTAACCCTCACCCCCCTTAACCCTCACCCCCCTTAACCCTCACCCCCCTTAACCCTCACCCCCCTTAACCCTCACCCCCCTTAACCCTCACCCCCCTTAACCCTCACCCCCCCTTAACCCTCACCCCCCCTCACCCTCACACCCCCTCACCCTCACACCCCCTCACCCCTCACCCTCACACACCCTCACCCTCACACCCCCTCACCCTCACACCCCCTCACCCTCACACCCCCTCACCCTCCCTCACACTCTCACCCTCACCCCCACACCCCCTCACCCCCTCACCCTCGCATCCCCTCACCCTCGCATCCCCTCACCCTCGCATCCCCTCACCCTCACATCCCCTCACCCTCACATCCCCTCACCCTCGCATCCCCTCACCCTCACATCCCCTCACCCTCACATCCCCTCACCCTCACATCCCCTCACCCTCACATCCCCTCACCCTCACATCCCCTCACCCTCACATCCCCTCACCCTCACATCCCCTCACACAACCTCTCACCCCCTCACCCCTCACACCCCCTCACCACTCACACCCCCACCCTCACACCCCCTCACACCTCCTCACCCTTAAACCCCCTCACCCTCACCCTCACACCCACACCCCCCTCACCCCCTCACACCCCCTCACCCCCTCACACCCCCTCACCCCCTCACACCCCCTCACCCCCTCACCCATACCCCCCTCCCCCTCACCCCCTCACCCTCACACCCCCTCACCCTCACACCCCCTCCCTCACCCCTCGCCCTCACACCCCCTCGCCCTCACACCCCCTCGCCCTCACACCCCCTCACACACCCTCTCACCCTCACCCTCACACCCCCTCACACATCCTCCCACCCTCACACCCTCACCATCTCACCCCTCACACCCCCTCACCCCTCACACCCCCTCACCCCCTCACACCCCCTCACCCCTCACACCTCCTCACCCTCAAACCCCCTCACCCTCCCTCACACTCTCACCCTCACACCCACACCCCCTCACCCTCGACCCCCCTCACCCTCACACCCCCTCACCCTCACACCCCCTCCCTCACCCCTCCCCCTCACAGCCCCTCGCCCTCACACACCCTCCCCCTCACACACCCTCTAGCCTCCTCACACTCTGGCGCTCTGTGTGTGTGTGTGTGGCGCTCTGTGTGTGTGTGTGTGGCGCTCTGTGTGTGTGTGTGTGTGTGGCGCTCTGTGTGTGTGTGGCGCTCTGTGTGTGTGTGTGTGTGTGGCGCTCTGTGTGTGTGTGTGTGTGTGTGTGTGGCGCTCTGTGTGTGTGGCGCTCTGTGTGTGTGTGTGGCGCTCTGTGTGTGTGTGTGGCGCTCTGTGTGTGTGTGTGGCGCTCTGTGTGTGTGTGTGGCGCTCTGTGTGTGTGTGTGTGTGTGGCGCTCTGTGTGTGTGTGGCGCTCTGTGTGTGTGTGGCGCTCTGTGTGTGTGTGGCGCTCTGTGTGTGTGGCGCTCTGTGTGTGTGGCGCTCTGTGTGTGTGGCGCTCTGTGTGTGTGGCGCTCTGTGTGTGTGGCGCTCTGTGTGTGTGGCGCTCTGTGTGTGTGGCGCTCTGTGTGTGTGGCGCTCTGTGTGTGTGGCGCTCTGTGTGTGTGGCGCTCTGTGTGTGTGTGTGTGTGGCGCTCTGTGTGTGTGTGTGTGTGGCGCTCTGTGTGTGTGTGTGTGGCGCTCTGTGTGTGTGTGTGTGGCGCTCTGTGTGTGTGTGTGTGGCGCTCTGTGTGTGTGTGTGTGTGGCGCTGTGTGTGTGTGTGTGGCGCTCTGTGTGTGTGTGTGGCGCTCTGTGTGTGTGTGTGGCGCTCTGTGTGTGTGTGGCGCTCTGTGTGTGTGTGTGTGGCGCTCTGTGTGTGTGTGTGTGGCGCTCTGTGTGGCGCTCTGTGTGTGTGGCGCTCTGTGTGTGGCGCTCTGTGTGTGGCGCTCTGTGTGTGTGTGTGTGTGTGGCGCTCTGTGTGTGTGTGGCGCTCTGTGTGTGTGTGTGGCGCTCTGTGTGTGTGTGTGGCGCTCTGTGTGTGTGTGTGGCGCTCTGTGTGTGTGTGTGTGGCGCTCTGTGTGTGTGTGTGTGTGGCGCTCTGTGTGTGTGTGTGTGTGGCGCTCTGTGTGTGTGTGTGTGGCGCTCTGTGTGTGTGTGTGTGGCGCTCTGTGTGTGTGTGTGTGTGGCGCTCTGTGTGTGTGTGGCGCTCTGTGTGTGTGTGGCGCTCTGTGTGTGTGTGGCGCTCTGTGTGTGTGTGGCGCTCTGTGTGTGTGTGGCGCTCTGTGTGTGTGTGTGTGGCGCTCTGTGTGTGGCGCTCTGTGTGTGTGTGTGTGGCGCTCTGTGTGTGGCGCTCTGTGTGTGTGTGTGTGGCGCTCTGTGTGTGGCGCTCTGTGTGTGTGTGTGTGGCGCTCTGTGTGTGTGTGTGTGGCGCTCTGTGTGTGTGTGTGTGTGTGTGTGTGTGTGTGTGTGTGGCGCTCTGTGTGTGTGTGTGGCGCTCTGTGTGTGTGTGTGGCGCTCTGTGTGTGTGTGTGGCGCTCTGTGTGTGTGTGTGTGTGGCGCTCTGTGTGTGTGTGTGTGGCGCTCTGTGTGTGTGTGTGTGGCGCTCTGTGTGTGTGTGTGTGTGGCGCTCTGTGTGTGTGTGTGTGGCGCTCTGTGTGTGGCGCTCTGTGTGTGTGTGGCGCTCTGTGTGTGTGGCGCTCTGTGTGTGTGTGTGGCGCTCTGTGTGTGTGTGTGTGTGGCGCTCTGTGTGTGTGGCGCTCTGTGTGTGTGGCGCTCTGTGTTTGTGTGTGGCGCTCTGTGTGTTTGTGTGTGGCGCTCTGTGTGTTTGTGTGTGGCGCTCTGTGTGTTTGTGTGTGGCGCTCTGTGTGTTTGTGTGTGGCGCTCTGTGTGTTTGTGTGTGGCGCTCTGTGTGTGTGTGTGTGTGGCGCTCTGTGTGTGGCGCTCTGTGTGTGTGTGTGTGGCGCTCTGTGTGTGTGTGTGTGTGTGTGGCGCTCTGTGTGTGTGTGGCGCTCTGTGTGTGTGTGGCGCTCTGTGTGTGTGTGGCGCTCTGTGTGTGTGTGGCGCTCTGTGTGTGTGTGTGTGGCGCTCTGTGTGTGTGTGTGTGTGGCGCTCTGTGTGTGTGTGTGTGGCGCTCTGTGTGTGTGTGTGTGGCGCTCTGTGTGTGTGTGTGTGGCGCTCTGTGTGTGTGGCGCTCTGTGTGTGTGTGGCGCTCTGTGTGTGTGTGGCGCTCTGTGTGTGTGTGGCGCGGCTCTGTGTGTGTGTGTGGCGCGGCTCTGTGTGTGTGTGTGGCGCTCTGTGTGTGTGGCGCTGTGTGTGGCGCTCTGTGTGTGTGTGTGTGGCGCTGTGTGTGGCGCTCTGTGGGCCGCTCTGTGTGTGTGTGGCGCTCTGTGTGTGGCGCTCTGTGTGTGGCGCTCTGTGTGTGGCGCTCTGTGTGTGGCGCTCTGTGTGTGGCGCTCTGTGTGTGGCGCTCTGTGTGTGGCGCTCTGTGTGTGGCGCTCTGTGTGTGGCGCTCTGTGTGTGGCGCTCTGTGTGTGGCGCTCTGTGTGTGGCGCTCTGTGTGTGGCGCTCTGTGTGTGGCGCTCTGTGTGTGGCGCTCTGTGTGTGGCGCTCTGTGTGTGGCGCTCTGTGTGTGGCGCTCTGTGTGTGGCGCTCTGTGTGTGTGGCGCTCTGTGTGTGTGTGTGTGGCGCTCTGTGTGTGTGTGTGTGGCGCTCTGTGTGTGTGTGGCGCTCTGTGTGTGTGGCGCTCTGTGTGTGTGTGTGTGGCGCTCTGTGTGTGTGTGTGTGTGGCGCTCTGTGTGTGTGGCGCTCTGTGTGTGTGTGTGTGGCGCTCTGTGTGTGTGGCGCTCTGTGTGTGTGTGTGTGGCGCTCTGTGTGTGTGGCGCTCTGTGTGTGTGTGTGTGGCGCTCTGTGTGTGTGTGTGTGGCGCTCTGTGTGTGTGGCGCTCTGTGTGTGTGTGTGTGGCGCTCTGTGTGTGTGTGGCGCTCTGTGTGTGGCGCTCTGTGTCTGTGTGTGGCGCTCTGTGTGTGTGTGTGGCGCTCTGTGTGTGTGTGTGGCGCTCTGTGTGTGGCGCTCTGTGTGTGGCGCTCTGTGTGTGTGGCGCTCTGTGTGTGGCGCTCTGTGTGTGGCGCTCTGTGTGTGTGTGTGTGGCGCTCTGTGTGTGTGTGTGTGGCGCTCTGTGTGTGTGTGTGTGTGTGGCGCTCTGTGTGTGTGTGTGTGGCGCTCTGTGTGTGTGTGTGTGGCGCTCTGTGTGTGTGTGTGTGGCGCTCTGTGTGTGGCGCTCTGTGTGTGTGGCGCTCTGTGTGTGTGGCGCTCTGTGTGTGTGGCGCTCTGGCTGTGTGTGTGTGGCGCTCGGCTGTGTGTGTGTGGCGCTCGGCTGTGTGTGGCGCTCGGCTGTGTGTGTGTGTGTGTGTGGCGCTCTGTGTGTGTGGCGCTCGGCTGTGTGTGTTTGTGTGGCGCTCTGTGTGTGTGGCGCTCTGTGTGTGTGTGTGTGTGTGTGTGGCGCTCTGTGTGTGTGTGGCGCTCTGTGTGTGGCGCTCTGTGTCTGTGTGTGGCGCTCTGTGTGTGTGTGTGGCGCTCTGTGTGTGTGTGTGGCGCTCTGTGTGTGGCGCTCTGTGTGTGGCGCTCTGTGTGTGTGTGTGTGGCGCTCTGTGTGTGTGTGTGTGGCGCTCTGTGTGTGTGTGTGTGGCGCTCTGTGTGTGTGTGTGTGGCGCTCTGTGTGTGTGTGTGTGGCGCTCTGTGTGTGGCGCTCTGTGTGTGTGTGTGTGGCGCTCTGTGTGTGTGTGTGTGGCGCTCTGTGTGTGTGTGTGGCGCTCTGTGTGTGTGTGTGGCGCTCTGTGTGTGGCGCTCTGTGTGTGTGTGTGTGGCGCTCTGTGTGTGGCGCTCTGTGTGTGGCGCTCTGTGTGTGTGTGTGGCGCTCTGTGTGTGGCGCTCTGTGTGTGTGTGGCGCTCTGTGTGTGTGGCGCTCTGTGTGTGTGTGTGGCGCTCTGTGTGTGTGGCGCTCTGTGTGTGTGGCGCTCTGTGTGTGTGGCGCTCTGTGTGTGTGGCGCTCTGTGTGTGTGGCGCTCTGTGTGTGTGTGGCGCTCTGTGTGTGTGTGGCGCTCTGTGTGTGTGTGGCGCTCTGTGTGTGTGTGGCGCTCTGTGTGTGTGTGGCGCTCTGTGTGTGTGTGGCGCTCTGTGTGTGTGTGTGTGGCGCTCTGTGTGTGTGTGTGTGTGGCGCTCTGTGTGTGTGTGTGTGGCGCTCTGTGTGTGTGTGTGGCGCTCTGTGTGTGTGTGTGGCGCTCTGTGTGTGTGTGTGTGGCGCTCTGTGTGTGTGTGTGTGGCGCTCTGTGTGTGTGTGTGTGGCGCTCTGTGTGTGTGTGTGTGGCGCTCTGTGTGTGTGTGGCGCTCTGTGTGTGTGTGTGTGGCGCTCTGTGTGTGTGTGTGGCGCTCTGTGTGTGTGTGTGTGTGTGGCGCTCTGTGTGTGTGTGTGTGTGTGTGGCGCTCGGCTGTGTGTGTGGCGCTCGGCTGTGTGTGTGTGTGTGCGCTCTGTGTGTGTGGCGCTCTGTGTGTGTGGCGCTCTGTGTGTGTGGCGCTCTGTGTGTGTGGCGCTCTGTGTGTGTGGCGCTCTGTGTGTGTGGCGCTCTGTGTGTGTGGCGCTCTGTGTGTGTGGCGCTCTGTGTGTGTGGCGCTCTGTGTGTGTGGCGCTCTGTGTGTGTGGCGCTCTGTGTGTGTGGCGCTCTGTGTGTGTGGCGCTCTGTGTGTGTGGCGCTCTGTGTGTGTGGCGCTCTGGCTGTGTGTGTGTGGCGCTCGGCTGTGTGTGTGTGGCGCTCGGCTGTGTGTGGCGCTCGGCTGTGTGTGTGTGTGTGTGGCGCTCTGTGTGTGTGGCGCTCGGCTGTGTGTGTTTGTGTGGCGCTCTGTGTGTGTGGCGCTCTGTGTGTGTGTGTGTGTGTGTGTGGCGCTCTGTGTGTGTGGCGCTCTGTGTGTGTGTGTGTGTGTGTGGCGCTCTGTGTGTGTGTGGCGCTCGGCTGTGTGTGTGGCGCTCGGCTGTGTGTGGCGCTCGGCTGTGTGTGTGTGTGGCGCTCGTCTGTGTGTCTGTGGCGCTCGGCTGTGTGTGTGTGTGTGGCGCTGTGTGTGGCGCTCTGTGGGCCGCTCTGTGTGTGTGTGTGTGTGTGGCGCTCTGTGGGCCGCTCTGTGTGTGTGGCGCTCTGTGTGTGTGTGGCGCTCTGTGTGTGTGTGGCGCTCTGTGTGTGTGTGGCGCTCTGTGTGTGTGTGGCGCTCTGTGTGTGTGTGGCGCTCTGTGTGTGGCGCTCTGTGTGTGGCGCTCTGTGTGTGGCGCTCTGTGTGTGTGGCGCTCTGTGTGTGTGGCGCTCTGTGTGTGTGGCGCTCTGTGTGTGTGGCGCTCTGTGTGTGTGGCGCTCTGTGTGTGTGTGTGGCGCTCTGTGTGTGGCGCTCTGTGTGTGGGGCGCTCTGTGTGTGGGGCGCTCTGTGTGTGGGGCGCTCTGTGTGCGGGGCGCTCTGTGTGCGGGGCGCTCTGTGTGTGGGGCGCTCTGTGTGTGGGGCGCTCTGTGTGTGGGGCGCTCTGTGTGTGGGGCGCTCTGTGTGTGGGGCGCTCTGTGTGTGGGGCGCTCTGTGTGTGGGGCGCTCTGTGTGTGGGGCGCTCTGTGTGTGGGGCGCTCTGTGTGTGGGCCGCTCTGTGTGTGTGTGGCGCGGCGCTGTGTGTGTGTGGCGCGGCGCTGTATGTGTGTGGCGCGGCGCTGTGTGTGTGTGTGTGTGTGGCGCTGTGTGTGTGTGTGTGTGGCGCTGTGTGTGTGTGTGTGTGGCGCTGTGTGTGTGTGGCGCTGTGTGTGTGTGTGTGTGGCGCTGTGTGTGTGTGTGTGTGGCGCTGTGTGTGTGTGTGTGTGGCGCTGTGTGTGTGTGTGTATGTGGCGCTCTGTGTGTGTGTGTATGTGGCGCTCTGTGTGTGTGTGTGTGTGGCGCTCTGTGTGTGTGTGTGTGTGGCACTCTGTGTGTGTGTGTGTGTGTGTGTGTGTGTGGCACTCTGTGTGTGTGTGTGTGTGTGTGTGGCACTCTGTGTGTGTGTGTGTGTGTGTGTGGCACTCTGTGTGTGTGTGTGTGTGTGTGTGTGTGTGTGTGGCACTGTGTGTGTGTGTGTGTGGCACTCTGTGTGTGTGTGTGTGTGTGTGTGTGTGTGTGTGTGTGTGGCACTCTGTGTGTGGCTGTTAGAAAGGCGACCCCGGGGGAGGCAGAAGATGTCTGACTGACCACACCTAGGTCCACCTCTCCGTTAAGAAGTAGCTGAGCGTTACTGAGAGGCGTCCTGGGTGAGGGTCCTCTCCTAGGATCGCACAGCCGAGTAACCACACACTACAAATGGACACCACACCAGAGGTCGAGTTCGTAAGCTTTATCAGGAAATAAAGGTTGCTGGTTCTCAGCGATATGTACAAGCAGACCGAGGGGTCTGTAAAGTCTCGCAAGAGGGGATCAGGGTAGCGGGACAGTCTCGGTTGGTGAGTAGGAAGGGATACCTTGCGCACAGCTCTCAATCCTCGAGCCTGGGGTTCCGAGAGGGTGAGCCGCGGCAGCGCCAGCAGGCTCTTAGGATGGTTCGGCAAAGGTGGGCCGCGCAGCGCCAGCAGGCTCTCAAGATGGTTCGGCAAAGGTGGGCCGCGGCAGCGCCAGCAGGCTCTCAAGATCTCTTCAGGTTCCAGGAAAACGAGTTCTTCTGGGGTCGGCCGTGACAGCGTCAGCAGGGCTTTCCAGTCCAGGATACAACTGCCGTCCTACTCCGGGGCTGGCCCAGATATAGGACTGGAGTCCTTTGATGTCCGGACCCTCGCGCCTGGGGGTCAGAGGGGCCGGGATGATGGTGTCCAGACACCCAGCAGGGGGGTGGAGCCAGCGCCCAGGGAGGCCGGAGGGCAATCGAAACCAGGCGTCCGGGGACGGCTGGAGGGCCATCGAATCACCCTTCTCTCCGGGATCTGTCGAGTGGCCACTCGACCACCTGGGTGGATCTTGGTGCCTTGATGTCTGGGCTGTGCTGAGGCCTGGGCCGGGGACGAGGCCACGTGGTCGTGACGTGGTGGGCCCAAGATGGAGTCGGGCGCAGCCTCGTGCTTAGGTCGTGAGGGGCCCACGCTGGAGCCAGGTCGGTAGTGGGGGTCCGGGATGGTGGCCGGACCAGCAAGGTTGGGGCGTGCAGTGTCGGGCAAAAGGGCTGCCCGATGCTGGGTGGAGGGCCGATGTCGTCCTGGGCCCGCCATGCGGGAGGGGTAGGGCCACGCCATGAGGCCGGGTCCAACAGTGGCGCTCTGTGTGTGTGTGTGTGGCGCTCTGTGTGTGGCGCTCTGTGTGTGTGTGTGTGTGTGTGTGTGTGGCGCTGTGTGTGTGTGTGTGTGTGGCGCTCTGTGTGTGTGTGTGTGTGTGTGTGTGTGGCGCTGTGTGTGTGTGTGTGGCGCTCTGTGTGTGTGTGTGGCGCTCTGTGTGTGTGTGTGGCGCTCTGTGTGTGTGTGGCGCTCGGCTGTGTGTGTGGCGCTCGGCTGTGTGTGTGGCGCTCGGCTGTGTGTGTGTGTGTGTGTGGTGCTCGGCTGTGTGTGTGGCGCTGTGTGTGGCGCTCTGTGGGCCGCTTTGTGTGTGTGTGTGTGTGGCGCTCTGTGTGGGGCTCTGTGGGCCGCTTTGTGTGTGTGTGTGTGTGGCGCTCTGTGTGTGTGTGTGTGTGTGGCGCTCTGTGTGTGTGTGTGGCGCTCTGTGTGTGTGTGTGGCGCTCTGTGTGTGTGTGTGTGGCGCTCTGTGTGTGTGTGTGGGGCGCTCTGTGTGTGTGTGTGTGTGTGTGT